>NC_137826.1:2488626-2586126 GCF_963921795.1 Nannobrachium achirus | reverse complement strand
GGTTCGATTTATTGAACAGTATATCGTCACTGTCGGGCAAAAACCTTGTATCTCCAAGTTTCAAACATGTACGTTTTTTTTTCTAGTGAAAAAAGCAGATCTACTGTACAAGCACTCAAGATGCGAGGCGTTGTGTGTTTGACCAAAGGGGCTGTGTCTGGTTGGCTGTAATCCTAGTGTATGCTGCGATGTTTGATGCTAACGTGATCTTTACTGTGTATGCTGTGATGTTTGATGCTAACGTGATCTTTTCTCCTTCTCTCCTTCTTCCATGTGCTGCTCGTCCTCGTTTCTTTTCACCATACCAAGGTAAGAGACATGTTTTGGTTTGTCAGCTACTGTAGCTCGCTGTTTAAAGCTTCCCTCCACTCAGAAATGTGCTCTTCCCGCAGTTATAAGACCTTAGAGGCATTACTTGATAGCGAATGTACATACATACATACATACATACATACATAATAGTGCCTTTATCCAAGGCGCTTTACATAGATTGTGCATTACATTCACACATTCACAAACATTCATACACCGATGGCAGAGGAAACCATGCAAGGCACCAACCTGCTCACCGGGAGCAACTAGGGGTTCAGAGTCTTGCTCAAGGACTCTTCGACACTAACTCTGCGGGAGCCCGCGATTGAACTGGGAACCCTTAGGGAACCCTCCGTGTTCTAATGACGGTTTCTCTACCCCTGAGCCACTGCCGCCCCCATACATACATACATACATGTGGAGTCTGAGTCGATGGTGGTGGGCGTGTGTGCATTTGTAAACGAGCACGAAAACGTCTCTGCGAGCGTGGTCTGAAGACAACATATCGTCGTTGTCGGGTGAAAACCTTGTATGTCCAAAACCGTTCGTTTTTCATTTTCCATTTTCCATTTTAAAAATGATTTAGACTAGTGAAAACAGACGATCTACAAGCACTGAACGCCTCGCACCGCGAGGCGTTGTGTGCTTGTAGATCTGCTGTTTTCACTACTTTTGTGCGGCGGTCTTGTACGATGAAGCAGGGCTTTACTTTGCGTAAGAACATACAAATTTGAAACTTGGAGATACAAGGTTTCCAACCGACAGTGACGATATGTGCTTGCGTTTGTGCGCGCATGCGCGCGTGTGTGTGTGTGTGCGTGTGTGTGTCTGGTACTTATTGGGCCCTACTTACCCCCTTTTTTATCACGCTTTCATCTTTTACGGTTGGGGAGTAGAGATTGGGATTCAGGAGATGTTTGGTTTTGGCTGCGGGCAGATTAAGATCTCTTGTCATCAGCTGAACCACACAAGGAGCACGGAGCCGGGGCGAAGCCAACGCGGGTTTAACGCTGGCACGGCTCTGACCCAGCAGCATGCTAGCATATCGTCGTTGTCGGGGTGGAAACCTTGTATGTCCAAAAACGTTCGTTTAGTATTTATCATTTAAACAAATGAACTAAATTAGTGAAAACAGCCGATCTACAAGCACCGCGAGGCGTTGTGTGCTTGTAGATCGGCTGTTTTCACTACTTTTGTGCGATAGTCTTGTATGACGAAGCAGGGCTTTACTTCGCGGAAAAACGTACACATTTGAAACTTGGAGATACGAGGTTTCCACCCGACAACGACGATATATACACAGTAAACTAGAAAACCTGCTTTCCATTTTTTCCCCCTAGTTTTTAGCTTAATTAGATTTCAAATGTATCCCTCTTACACTCAATTTGTCTCGCATTTTCCGAGCGTTTGACCTTCAAGTATTTAATTGGCGCGATCGTGTTTGACTTAAATCTGTGCAACATGCATGGAGAAACAGAGAGCGTTCCATCTCTCTCTCTCTATATATCTCCGTCTCTCTGTCTCTCTCTGTCTCTCTTTCTATTTCTCTTTCTATTTCTCTTTCTCTCTATCTCTCTCTCTCTCTCTCTCTCTCTCTCTCTCTCTCTCTCTCTCTCTCTCTCTCTCTCTCTCTCTCTGTCTCTCCCCATCTCTCCCTCTCTCTATCCCTCTCTGTCTCTCTCTGTCTCTCTCTCTCTCTCTCTCTCTCTCTCTCTCTCTCTCTCTCTCTCTCTCTCTCTCTCTCTCTGTCTCTCCCCATCTCTCCCTCTCTCTATCCCTCTCTGTCTCTCTCTGTCTCTCTCTGTCTCTCTGTGTGTGTCTCTCTCTCTCTCTCTCTCTGTCTCTCTGTCTCTCTCTCTCTCTCTCTCTGTCTCTGTCTCTGTCTCTCCCCATCTCTCCCTCTCTCTATCCCTCTCTGTCTCTCTCTGTCTCTCTCTGTCTCTCTGTGTGTCTGTCTCTCTCTATCTGTCTCTCTGTCTCTCTCTCTCTCTCTCTCTCTCTCTGTCTCTCTCTCTCTCTCTGGAAACAGGAAGGGGGAGAGATGGAATACAAATGTCGCTGCTCTGTCAGGACTATCGTTTATCTTGATAAAAAAACACTCACGATAATCGTATCGTGGAGATGTCATTTATCGTGATATCGTCCTCCGTCATGCACTGGGATCAATTCACCTTTTATTTGCAGAGCTGCATATCAGGTACCACTTAAACCCTCTATAATTGGCAAAAGGTACTTGATATAGTCTTTTTTTTCACTCTCTATCAAATGTCTTCGCCAAAAAATAGCCGATCTACAAGCTCGTAGATCTGCAATTATTTGGCAAATGTTCCGCCCCGGGATAATGGATTTTGATTATCGCGATAATATCGTAAATTGTACATTTCTTTTGTCACAATAATCGTGATATGACATTTTCATATCGTCCCATCCCTATATCTCGTTTTCTGGTCCTCGGAACAGAAACAATAGGCGTGATTCTGCATCTGACATCGTTCCTTTCATCTCTCTCTCTCTCTCTCTCTCTCTCTCTCTCTCTCTCTCTCTCTCTCTCTCTCTCTCGTCGACCTCTTGTTTTTCTCCCCTCCATAACAGACACAGCTGTCTGTCTCATCAGGGCTGAGAGAGGCTCTTCTTTTCACCGGGGCGATATTAGCACTCTATTGTTTTCAGGCTGACGTCAAGCTGCAGCCTTTATAATGAGCAGACGTGATGTTGTTTTAGTGGAGTCAGAACAGTGGAACAGAGGCTGGCATTGAGGAGAAGACTGTCACTGTATGTCCTTTTACCAGGGGTTTTCAACGTTTTTAGGCCAAGGACCCCTTAGTTGAGAGAGAGAGATGAAGCAGGGACCCCCACAACCCATAGATTCCATATAGTTTCATCGTTTGACGAGACAATCATCAGTGTATTTTGAATTCATGACAATTTGTGTTTTCAGATATTTAAGCACTTGAACTGTCAATACTTAATAAACTTGACCTTTCACTCTGTACTTAGTCTGCTCTTTTTCCCCTCTACACCAAAGAACTCTTTGCCGAAAATAGCCGATCTACAAGCTCTGCGAGGCGTTGTGAGCTTGTAGATCTGCTATTTTTGGCTAAGGTTCTCATAATATGGACGCTAGGGTTACACTGGTTAATTTAAAAAAGGAGGGGAAAAAAAGTTTCTATCACACAAAGATTTGGAGGACCCCCTGTAGTAACTCTGAGGACCCCCTATAGGGGTCCCGGACCCCCTGTTGAAGACCCCTGCTCTATTGTTTTCAGGCTGACGTCAAGCTGCAGCCTTTATAATGAGCAGACGTGATGTTGTTTTAGTGGAGTCTATGTGGAACAGAGGCTGGCATTGAGGAGAAGACTGTATGTCCTTATACACATACCCATGGGTGAGGGGTGGTATGTTGAGGTACAGATGCCAGCTGGGACCCATAAACAGTGCATGGTGGGCCTGTCATAATTATTACATCATAATCTTCTAACCGCAATTATTTGTTGTCAAATATGTTGGTCATTTCTTTGTATGCTGAGGGTATGTATGTATGTGTCACATCTGCCATGTGAAACTTCAAAGCCAACCAGAAATGTAATTGTCAACGATAAAAACACAATTAAATCGTTAATCGCAATTATTTGAGTGACAAATAATCGCCACGTTAAATGTCAAAATCGTGACAAAGTGTTATACTCAAGTACATGCTCATGTACGCGTTCAAAAGTGCAAAGCAGATTTTCTTTTTGATATCAACAGCATTGCTACCGGTATATTGAAAGTTTAACATTTTCCCACAACATGTAAAAGAAAAACAACAATGTGAACAATGTGATATATGAAAATAGGCAAAGTTGCGACACGTGAGCTTGTGGATCGGCTATTTTCCACTATATTCAGAAATAGTGCTTGAGAGCTAAATTCATAAAATAACATTGTAGGTTTGGCTCTGGAGAGGCGCTTTCTAGGAATAACAGTGGAGTCAATAAGTGCAATGTGTCTATTTGAATTGTAGCAGAGCAAAGGTCAAGTGCTTGAAAATAGAAAACAAAATGCACTCAAAATACAAAACAAACACAAACTGTACTTCAGTGCTTACTGTCCACCACTGTATTATGCACAGTTATTACGTGCAGAGTTTGTAACGCCGCCTTTTGAACGCCCAGAAGGCTAATCCTCCGCTTCGACCCCCATTAATGTTAGAGCGTCTCGCACCTGCTTTTGTGGCACAATCCTGACACGCATCTATATTGAGGTCGAATACCCACTCCCACCCACTCACCCAACCCCCCACACCCCCCGATGAGAGAGAGAGAGAGAGAGCCCACCCCATATTTTATTTCCACATGGAGTCCCCCATGGAGACCCCCCCCCCCCCCCTTCCATGTATCTCTCTCTCTCTGTCCCTCTCTCCCTTTGAAATATTTGACCCTCCAGAAAAACGCGGGCAAAAATCCTTGATTATGCAGACTAAAATCATTGATTATGCGGGAATTTTAGATTTTGAGATGAAATATGCAGGTTTTTATGTGATTTTATGCGGTGAAATTGCGGAAAGTTGCGGAATATGCGAATATGTCACATGTGAAATATGCAGAATGTTGCAAAATATGCAAAAAATAGTGAATTAAGCGGAATATGCGGGGGGTTATGTGATTTTATGAGGTGAAATATGCGGGTAGTTCCGAAATATGCGGGCGGAAATATGCGACTATGCTGCCTTTTTTAAAACAATCCCCGCATAATCTGCGCCATTTGGCTGATTATGCAGGAAATTCTGAGATCGCATAATCACATTTTTTCTGGAGGGTCTAAAATATGAAAGATCTAGCCCGAAGAGACGATAAATATATTATTGTCCACATACAGTACATTTAGCACAACCAGCAGCACTCCTCTCTCGCCCAGAGAGAGAGAGAGAGAGAGAGAGAGAGAGAGAGAGAGAGAGAGAGAGAGAGAGAGAGAGAGAGAGAGAGACGCTTTCTGGGAAAAGGCTCAGACAAAGCTGTCTGCGATGCAATAACAATGAATTAATGAAGGAATGAATTAAGTGCTTTGTAATGAGGAGGCCACCCCCCCCCCCCCTCCCCTCCCCTCCTCTCTCTCTCTCTCTCTCTCTCTCTCTCTCTCTCTCTCTCTATTCTCTCTCCTGGTAGCCTATCCAATAGTTTAATTATGGTGACTGGGTTTTGTACAAGCAGCAGGGGTGGGTGGGGGTTCGGCGCAATGCTTGCAAGTAGCAAATATGCACCAGTAAAGACTCCCTAATCGGGAGAGAAGCGACAGTCAGGTGGCATACTCAAACTTTAGAAGGCAATCGTAGACAATAAGGAGGGAATATGGGGAATGGGATGAGATCCATGTTGATGACGTGACTTACTGTGTAATGCTTTGTGTGATTTAGGGCCAAAATCTGTAGGAGCAGTGTCCAAAAATGTGTTTTGCAAAAGTCGGCCTCATGGTGGCGCTAGAAGAGGGCCATGTGAGAAATCAGGTCTGGAGGTTGTGAGTTGCAAGGAGTGTGTGTGCAAAGTGTGGCATCGATAGGGGCAACAGAGGCATAATACAGTATACAGTTACTCCTCCCACATTGATTTAGAGCCCGTTTACGCGACGTCGCTTTCACGAGAGATCGCCAAAATGAAATTTCAGATATGCCTTCCATTCAGGCGAAAACAGCATTTTCGTGGGTTGGAAACGCAACAAAGTACGTTTTAGAGTGGAAAAGCTGACAACGATCTCTCCTCGTGTCACCGCCTGAACAGCAGAAACGCAAGAAACGACAACACGCGTGATGTCGTGGCTCGCGAGCAGACGATGTGCAGCCACGTTACCATGGTGAATGTAAACAAGGAAATGGAAGCGGCGTCGATTGTCTATCTGTGCGTCACCGCCACCTAGCGACACGGCATGCACATTACATCATTTCCAATGCTGGTGCGTTTCCATGTAGACGCACAATAAGAAGTGAGAACGCAACGACATTTTGCTGTTTTCTCTAGAGAGCGTTGTCGTCTGAACGACTGTTGTCATTTATAAGGGAGGGAAAAAAGTTTGTGTTTGTACGTAGGCGTGCTTGTGTGTGAAAAACAAAACTGGTTTTGAAACTTTAAATGAAATGAAATGTCATTAAATGTCAGTGTGGTAAAAAAAAAAAAAAAAGTGGCCACATAGCTCCCAATTTTCCGAATATATGTCAGGTGCACACGATTGTGACAAGTATGAAGACAGACAGAATACCTGCACTGACAGATCAATCATGTTTTATTTATTCAGGGGAAAAACACAGTGTTTCAGCCAACAGCTTTTTGCCCTCCGTAAATAGAAGATTGATCCGTGAATGCTGGCGTTCTGTTTGTTTTTCGCCATCATAATAATCATAATGTCAGGCTAGAGCCAGGAAAATATATCACAATGTGTCGATTCTTATATGAATTGACACAAAAAAACAACTTTAACAGATTTGTTTTAATATAACACATGCACCCTAGCGTCCCTCTCATGGAAAGGTGACAATATAGGGATGGGACGATATGAACATTTCATATCACGATTGTTGTGACAAAATAAATCGCGATTTACGATATTATTGCGATAATCAAAATCCATTATCCTGTGGTGGAACATTAATTGCCAAACAATTGCAGATCTACAGCTTGTAGATTTGCTATTTTTTGGCAAAGACATTTGATAGAGAGTGAAAAAAATCACACCCGTGTGAACTGAGCGGTGGTCGTGGAGGCTGCGCAACAGCAAAACAAATATATAATAATAATAATAATAATTATAATAAAAAAATATAAAAAATAAAAATAAAAAAAAAGAATAATAAAAAAATATATATATGGGGGGGAGGGGGGGGGGGTGCTTGCGTGTGAGAGAGAGAGCCATCCATCCATCCATGTCACTCAGGCCACCACTGGTATTGCAGTTGATGCTCAGGGCAGACTAGACTCAACAGCACCTCTCTGGTCACCAGGGGTACTTAGGCTACATACGGACCCACCCACCCACCCACATACATAGACGGATACACACACGGCCACACTATGGAGACGGTGTGACCACCGCTCAAAAAGACTGTATCAAGTCTATCAAATGGTACCGGATATGCAGCTCGGCAAATAAAAGGTGAATTGATCCCAGGGCATGACGGAGGACGATATCACGATACATTAAATCTCCACGACACGACTATCGTGAGTGTTTTTAATCACGATAAACGATAATATCGCGCATCGTCCCATCCCATATCCACTATCAATGTAACTCAGGGGTGCTGTGGATGAAAAAGAGGGGTGACCCGAGCATAACAGGTTGATAACGTCTTCATTTCTGTATTCCAGAGGTTGAGAACCTCTAAATACAGGCATGGCTCTTCTGCGCTACGGGGTTTCTTAAGTTCAGCGTTGTTGTGCATGGGAGGAATGAGGCATTTCCCTTGTGTGTTAGCGTGGGGCTGCGGGGCATGGCTGCTGTTGAGATGGATTGAGTTATCAAGGCTTCCTCGCACGCCAAAGAGAGAGCAAAGCCCAATGAATCACATCTTTCACTGATGTTCTGAACCGGGGCCACGAGGTCTCTCTCTCTCTGCGTCTGCCGTCTAAAACGCCTTCAGCGCTCGGGAGCGTCTGATCATTTTAACTGCGTCTGGGGGGCTCGCTTAGCCGACCAATCATTACCGGAGGTTGTTGTCCTCCTATATAGGCCCGGCCGGCGACTGGACAGTTTGTCTTATGACTTTTAGGCCGGAACGCAAATCTGTGTCACGTTTAGGTTTGAGCCACTTTAACCGTTTTTTATGCTTTAACTATAAAAAAATAGCAGATATACAAGCTCACAGCGCGGCACCGAGTGCCACGCTGCGAGCTTGTAGATCTGCTATTTTTAAAATCGTGAACATTTGTGAACAAAGTCTTTGAATATTTTGTACCCGATTCTATAAGTGTCTTCTGAATCCTTCTTCTAAATCAGCGGTTCTCAAACTTTTTCACGTCAAGGACCCCCAAAATTACATGCATTTGGCCGCAGACCCCCATCTCAAAACATATTGTTCCAGGGACCACCCAGAAGCAAATAATTGAGTTACAAACGTTCGCTTTTAAAAAGATACAGTATATCCAAAGACTTTTCAAAAAATAGCACCGAGTGCTGCGCTGCGAGCTTGTAGATCTGCTATTGTTCAATAGTTAAAGCATTCAATAATTCTTGGCCTAAATGGGTTATAAAGGGCGTATTGAACTCCCCGCCGGTGGTGCGAAACGAAACAAACGCTCTCCAAGGGCACGTGGATGCGAGCTATCTTCTGACTGCTGTCACCAGATGACGGTTTGGTAAGTCGTGGAATCCGTGCACAAATGGACGGGAGCCAAACTCAGCGGGAGTGAGGTTGTAAGGTGAGCTGGCAGGTGGTGACTCAGCGTTACTCTATCGAGTGGCTAAAGCCAGGCTGTCAGTGTTTTGTCCAATGGGATCACTGAGATCCTTGTTAACCACTTAAAGATGTGCCATAGTTTTGTACTTTTTCGGCTTTGTATGTGTCTATGGAGTTAAAGGGGGCCTGTCACCTAAAGGGTCACTGTCACTTTAAGAATCATCTTAAAAAACAAGTTAATATTTTTATGATGTCATTGTGGGGATGCGCAATTATAAGCCAATCAAATGAATTGTCAGTATAGCCTGACTGTATGACTACTTACTGTACTGGTCAGCTGTTGTTGGGCAGATTACACTGAGACAGTTTCAGACTGTTTGAGGATCCACACTGGAGAGAGACCACATGACCTACTGTATCATACTATTATAATTTCAGGGCTGATAGTGGACCTTTAACATTACTCTAATAGACCCCCAGGTGTGGTTATAATGTGCACATTTGCCTTCCCTGTGTATTTTTGGTTTCTTCCTGAAAGAAAGAAAGGCCTGATCGAAAAACACTGAGTTAATGACATCATAAACTCTTCCCCTCCCCTTTTACCATACAGCCAACACTGTGGGTGTGGCTAACTTCAGCTGGGTCACCACCCACCATGACAACCAGGCATACTTAATGAACTGGCGGGTGTGGCCACATGAAAACATAATTTTAACTCTTTCTGTACACTTTTTTGGGAAAAAATCTTCCTCCTAGTGTAATCATAATACCTGGTCCTTGTTTGATGTGAGTGTGACTCTTTCCACCACTGGGCTATTGCAGGGTTTCTAAAAGTGGGTGCCGCCATGACACAAGTCCTGGGGACCATTTGGATCCATTTGGAACCAATTTGGTCCCATTTGGAACCGTTTTGGTCCCATGGGTTGATCACCATTACTGAGCTGGGAAATCTCGCTATTTCTACGTCCCATTATTTCGACTACGGGTGTTGGCAGGTTAGCTTCTCACCAGCGTCAGGGTTACTGGGGTTAGGGTTTGGGTTAGGTTTAGGCATAGAGGTTAACTAATCACCAGCGTTGGAAGGTTAGCATTTCACCAGGTTAACATTCACCCGCGTCGAAATACTGGGACGTAGAACAAAATGTTATGTCGGAATATCGACACGCTCCCTTCCCGAGCGCGGCACGGCCGCAGCTCACCGCTCCAAGAGATGAGTCAAAGGCGGAGAACACATTTCAAAAAAATCACAGCAATGTATCTGACAAATCAATAGTATTATTATTATTATTATTTGCGGAAAGTGTTGGCCTATGGTGAGTTCATGTGGTTCAAGTGGATGGATCCAGGCTAAAGAGGCTAACGTCTGGTCTGTGTTAGCGTAGTCGTGTTGATGGTGATGGATAGCCTGCATCCCATCACCGCTAAGCCGTTTAGACTGGGTACGCATTATTGCGTATTATTAATTTATGCTTTAACTATTGAAAAATAGCAGATTTACAAGCTCACAGCGCGGCACCGAGTGCCGCGCTGCGAGCTTGTAGATCTGCAATTTTTTTTAAATCGTGAACATTTGAATTTTGACCCGATTTTGACCCGATTCTATAAGTGTCTTTTGAATCTTTCTAAGGTTTTTTCGAAAAACATATGTTTTGTCAGTGGTGGGTTAGGGTTAGGGTTCTCAAACTTTTTCATGTGAAGGACCCCAAAATGATATGTATTTGGCCACGGACCCCCATCTCAAAACATTCGCATCAAAAATACATATATTAAAAAAATTTGCAGACATTTTCACAACTTTTTCAAAAATAGCAGATCTACAAGCTCGCAGCGTGGCACTCGGTGCCGCGCAGCAATCAATTATTCTAGGCCTAAAAGGGTTAAGCCATCTGAGAAAAAAAAAAAAAATGATAAGCCGATAGAAAACAAACATGCAAAGATAGTAGCCTCAGGAATATGGCAAAAAAAAAGAGAGAGATTGAGATCCACTTACTGTACTTGCGCGGGAGGATTTATTGTTTTTCGTGGTGAGTGAATTCTTTTTGGCCGGGTCCCAGGATAAATTCCGCTCAGCGGGGGAACATAGTACACTACAGTATCAGATTTATCGAGCTGGATAAACAATATTGTGTTTATCATTGCCCTCCCCGTTGTGAGGTGTTGCAAGCAACGGAGGCTCACTTGCAGGGGCGTCACAAGGGGTAGGAAAGTGGGACTGAGTTACCGGGGCCCAAGGTGGAGGGGCCCTAGTAACTTTAGCTATTGAAAAATAGCAGATATACAAGCTCACAGCGCGGCACCGAGTGCCGCGCTGCGAGCTTGTAGATCTGCTATTTTTGAAAAATCGTGAAAATGTGTGCAAGAAACCTATGTCAAGGACCCCCAAGATGATATGTATTTGGCCACGGACCCCGATCTCAAAATATTTAGTTCCAGGGACCCCCAGAGGCAAAATTTGAGTTAGAAATGTTCGCTTAAAAAATACATATATTCAAAGATTTTCACACATTTTCACAACTTTTCAAAAATAGCAGATCTACAAGCTCGCAGCGCGGCACTCGGTGCCGCGCTGTGAGCTTGTATATCTGCTATTTTTCAGATAGATAAAGTTACTAGGGCCCCTCCACCTTGGGCCCCAGTAACTCAGTCCCACTTTCCTACCCCTTGTGACGCCCCTGCAAGCAACGGAGGCTCACTTGGATTATGCATGCCCTTCACAAACGGCACAAACAGCAAAAATTGATAGCCTCTTTTGTTTGCGTAGTCTTTCCCGATTTAGGACATTGTTGTTTTTTCAGAGCCTTTCTTTCGCGTGTTGACAAAACCCACACTGCGCCCGGTTGCACAAAGCCATCCTTTGTTTTCCAACTTAAATTAGACGGGGGGTGTAATTCCGTCCTGAGTGTGACACGGCATTGGGGTCACCAGAGGTTCCAATGTTGTTTGACTGAAGTGTGCAAAAAGTGGTCCCTCCTCCTATACCTGGCTTGTTGACAGTGTCAGCAAGCAACGGGTTATGGGACTAGCTCCAAACACAATATGAACGGCTAAAGTTATACTTAGCTGCATACTGGTGTTGCGTGCTAAAGCCCGAGTTATACTTAGCTGCACACTGGTGTTTTGCGTGCCGTAAATGGCAGATATACAAGCTCACACCGCGTCACATTCGTAGCGCAGTGATGGGCAAGCTACTGTACTTAGAATATGTAGTTACCTAAGCTACAAGTTACTTGATTACCGTAATTGCTGGACTACAATCCGCACCTGAATATAAGCCGCACCAGCTAAATTTAGAACAAAAAACAAATGTTTACATATATATAAGCCGCAACGGACTATAAGCCGCAGGTGTCCTTCCTGCTTCCCGCTAGAGCGCCCCCGGTGGCCGTTAGCTGTATAAATCTATATATAAATCCTTGTTAAAGACCATTGTAAAACTAACTAACTGGCCGTTAGCTGTAAAAATCTTTATATAAGCCGCAACGTTGTATAAGCCACAGGGTTCAAAACATGGGAAAAAAGCTGCGGCTTATAGTCCGGCAATTGCGGTAAATATAGCTAAAGCTACAGCGAAGCTATCCCGCAGTTCCGGGGAATAGAATGTACTTCTTAAAATAAATGTATCAGGCCTGTTGCTAAGGTATGGCAACATGACTGATGTCTTGTACGCGCGCCTTTGCGCGCGTGCAAGACACCAGTCATGTTGCCATACCTTAGCTTTTTCTGAACTGACGCCACTGGGCTTAGCCCAGCAGCAAGGTCTGTGGAGAGTGTACCGCAAACCTGGGCCACATAATGAAATGTAAAGAAAGTTGTTTACTTGAAGTGTACATTATGTGGGAACAAAGACCCACCTTGAATGTCATTTGCCGCTATTTTTTCTACCAAACTCCTGCGATTTGCTCTGGCAGACGTTGAATGAATTGCAGCGAACGGTTCCTTAGAGAGAGACGCGGAAAAAGAGAAGCTCAAATTTCCATGGCTAGCCTTTCAATACACGAGTAGTTCCATTACTATGGTTGTCATTGATACACGCATGCACGGCAAAGCAAAGGAAGTTTTTCTCTTTTCTACTTGTATAAGACATACTGTACCAACAGCAAGGTAACTCATTACAGTGCTTTAAGAGCATTAAGGCAAATAAACACACACGACACATTTGTATTACTATACGTTTGCAGACATCAATGTTTTCGCATGGGGATTTTATAAACACCACAAACAGCCGATCTATAAGCTATTCTGTATGTCACAGCGCAGCACATGGTGAGCTTGTAGATCTGACATTTCCGGTGCGCAACCAAGCACAACCAGGTATAACTCCTAAAACTAACATCTTAATGTCTAATTCTAGCCCCAATCCCCAACCAGGATCTTTTCCTAATTGTAACCATAACTACATACTGTACTTCTTTAAAACGACAAAGTATACTTACTATATGTACTATGTCCCAAGTTCTATTAAACTTGTGCGGGGATATTCGTCCCTCAGTCACAATTAATACAAGTACAGTACTGTACGTACGCATGCGCACAAACATCCCCCTCACGCTCACACATGCAAACACCCACCTACAGTATACACGGGGACCGAGCATTGGTTCAAACTCCTGTTGGTCCGACCAGGTTAGCATTCACCAGCGTTAGTTTTACTGAGGTTAGGGGTGAGGTTAGGTTTAGGTGGTTGGACCAACAGGAGGTCGAACCTACCCTGATTTCAGACTCATCTCACGCTTTAGTCTGAAACTGTGCCCTATTCTGAGCGATTTACGGGGGAGGGACTTGTTTGCGAGCGTGCACGCGCGCGGCGACGCACGGTGATCGCAACGCGCGGTGAACGCGACGCACGCTTGAGGTGTGTGTGTGTGTGTGTGATTGTGTGTGTGTCTCTGTCTGTGCCAGTGACTGCTTCCACACAGACCTGCGAACAGAAACATGTAATCAACGTTAACAGCTTGGTGAAATCAATGCGCGCGTGTATGTGCGTGCCTCAGCCTGCCTGATGTGTGTGAACTTACGTTTGAATCGTTTCAAGTGCTGCGCGGATTGGATATTCTGTCGGCTCGTTCCTGCGGCGAGGCTGTCGTGCAGGATAACCGTGTTATATGCACACACCTCTCGTGTAATATTGCTTAATCGTCCCATCCCTACTCGTAGCCATCATGACCCACATGAACTCTGTTGCATCCTCATGTAACCTCCCTGCTCCAGAAGCTCCAGTGTGTTTGTTAACGTTCCACTTCTTTCTTGGTATGCTGCTATACCGCTGCGTAGGAGGAGGAGGCGTTCAAAAACCATACATCCAAGATGGATGAGGCTGTTTGCTCTTCCTCTAATGACCCGTCTCCCCTTCCTCCCATCTCGCCACCTCTCTCCCACTCTCTTTTTCGCATTGGCTCCTGTTTGTTCAAACCCAGGGGCGTCACAAGGGAGAGGGAAAGTGGGACTGAGTTACTAGGGGACCAAGGTGGAGGGGCCTTAATTATTTTGTACTTTAGCTGTTGAAAAATAGCAGATATACAAGCTCACAGCGCGGCACCGAGCGCCGCGCTGCGAGCTTGTAGATCTGCTATTTTTGAAAAGTCGTGAAAATGTGTGCAAATCTTTGAATATATGCATTTTTTTAAGCGAACATTTGTAACTCAAATTTTGCTTCTGGGGGGGTCCCTGGAACTAAATATTTTGAGATGGGGGCCTGTGGCCAAATCATTTTTTTATTATTATTATTTTTTTTTTTGGGGGGGGGTCCTTCTCATGAAAAGGTTTGAGCACCACTGACATACAATAGAAACATACAGTAGGTTTTTCTAAAAATAGCAAATCTATAAGCTCGCAGTGCGGCACTCGGTGCCACGCTGTGAGCTTGTATATCTGCTAATTTTCAATAGTTAAAGCACAAAATAATGCGTTCCCAGTCTAAATGGGTTAAACCTCCTCCCCCTATGAAGAACATTCATGGGGGGCCCGCAGTGAATACTTGTACCCAGGGCCCAGAATTTGGTGCGACACCCTTGTTCCACTGTTCATCCCTGTCACTACGTTTTTACCCAGCTCGCACTTTCTCTCTCTCTCTCTTCTCCGTCTCCTTTTGTCTTACGTGCTTCGTCGCCAGGGGGCCAGTTGTCCGGATTTAAAATGAAGCAAACACGGAACTTAAATTTCCTATGATTGGCCCGCTAGTTGCGCTGTTCTGGTACCAGAAGCAACATGTTCTCCATAGGATTCCATCCATTTCCCCCAAACTTTTACATTTGATTTTCTTACCTTAATAAACATTGTCATAAATACTTTATGGATCCTGTCACTAGTTTAAAGCCTTGTTTCAATCACCATGATATGCGTTTTGTGAAAATATGGTCCAATTTATGTTATAATTGATGTTAAAGCAGGGTATGCTGTAGGAGGGGCTTGTGATCATAGGCTTGTGATGGTTCTTCTTCGTGTGCTTTATTTTCGGCAAGCTGAACACCACATTCTCCCAAGTATCCCAGCGGTTGCACGTGACCGTCGGCAGCCAATAGCATTCGAGATGTTACCATTTCTACCAATGAAAGGTTGATTTCTACAATGATGGCTGCACCCGTACAAGGGCCAAAAAAGTGTCATTTTCACAGCGTAGAAACCAATGGCTTCCCACCGTCCTTATGTTTTACAGTCAATGTTCGCCGCACGACGGTGTAAAAAATGCGACCTTTCCTTTGCCGACGGGTATCTGAGCTGCGTGTATCTATTCTGCATCTAGCTTAAGGCAAGACCCAAATTCAGAGTGAACATTTTTACCTTTATTATTGCTCCTGGGGGTCCCTGGAACAAAATATTTTGAGATGGGCGTCCTCGGCCAAATACATATCATTTTGGGGGTCCTCACAGTTTTGAGAAAAAAAAATTATGTTGCTACATCAGTGGTTCTCAAACGTTGTCATGTCAAGGACCCCCAAAATGATATGTATTTGGCCGCGGACCCCCATCTCAAAATATTTAGTTCCAGGGACCCCCTAGAAGCAAAGATTTGAGTTAAAAATGTTCACCCTAAATGTGGGTCTATTCTGCATCTAGCTTCAAGGCCCAAGACCAGTTGGGAAACCCGCAAAAATAGCCGGTCTGTAAGCTCACGACGCGTACGTGAGCTTACAGACCGGCTATTTAGAGGGGGGGGGGGGTCTAAATTGACCCATACAAGTCTGTAACTCTGGCAGTGTACACATGGAACCAAATGAACCCGTTAGGGTTCATTTGGTTCCATTTGTACACTGTCAGAGTTAAGGGGAGACCTTGACATTTGAAAGTTTGAGAAACACTGACGTATGCGACGCGTACGTGAGCTTACAGATCGGCTATTCTCTCCTGCGTGACACTGCTGTGCGACGGAGCCAAAAAAAGAAAAACGGGGCATTACTTTCCTTCTTCTCTTTTCCGCTCTCTGTCCTTCCTTGCTCCTTCCTCTTGTCTCAGGGGAATGTTTGTTATCACAGAGGCTTTTCCACCAGCCAGGCTGCATGTGGCTGCACTTCAGTTGAACAGAAAAGTACATTTTAGAAGCACTGTAAGATGGAGGAGGAGGGGAAGGGGGAAGCATAAACACTACTAATCTTGAAGGGAAACTTTAAGCTTTAACTTTGCAGATTTTTTTCCCCAACCTAAATCCCATTGTTGTGATGTGAGGAGATGTCGTGTGGACAGAAATAAACCGAAATAATGCGCGAAATAATGCGCTCCGCGTCGTCGCGTCTATGGTGTCAACGTTCTGCTATTAAATTCACAGAAGACATAGGGTATCTTTCCAGTGTTGTTATCCATTATTGTGCACACAATACCATAACAACGCTTATAGTAAACACAGTGCTTCCCTTGACTCCCCCGGTAAACAGGCAAATTTAATCTTCAGTATTATGTACTGAGAATGTAATGAGAACATCTGCAGGAACACAAAAGGTAAAAATACATCAAGCCAGGACCAAGTGTGGAGAAGAGGGGTCACAGGTGCAGCGCACAACTTGGTTGGTGAGTTGGTGAGACGAAGGAGAACTCCAGGCAGGAATAACCCCACAGTACTGGAGAACTCTACGCACCTGTGTCACCCCAAGACCTCAGGAGGGACCCACCCAATACCTCCCCAGAGAAGCCTCTTGTTGGGGGAAAAAAAATAGAGCAGGAGAGGGGAGTTTAGCCTTGGTCAGGAGGAGGAGATGGGCAGTGATTTGGCCACCACTGCCGACCCGGCCATCAGGAGGGTGTTGTGGTTTGCGGGTCGAAACACCACCTATGATCGATGGTTACCACCTGAAGACATCAAATTTTCCTGGCCAAGGCTACATTCACCAAACGTGAATGGAGGAGAAGCATCGTTAGATGTAATTATAATCACCAGGTATCATTTCAACTCTGAAAGTGTAAAAATGGATACTACTACTCACACTTTAGCCCCGTTTCCACCGCAGCTTTAGCACCGCACCACACTGCACCACATAAAAATATCTACATTTTCCATTACACAAAAGTACCCCTATCGGTAAGAAACAAATTGACCCTTTTAACTGTGATTATAATACAATATAAATTTGTATTGCAACTATCCTAATTATAATACACTATAATGGATTATAACAGTGATTATAACACAATAGAATCTATTATCATGTATTACAACTATATCCTGGTGGTCTAAATGAAAAGTCAGTGAGTGATCAGTAATTATGAAGTGTTTGGCCCTGTTTGACCTAGCTCAGACCTACTCTAGATTGGACACCTTTTATTACCACGTTTAGTACCACTTTCACACCACGTGGAAAACCTGGCACAAGTGGGCGGTGTGGAGTGGTGTGGTGTTGGGCCATGTGTGAGCGGCTTTTCAGATTTAAATCAACACTCTGGATTGAACTGTGTATAATCAGCCGTGGCAGAGAAAGAGGCGCATATTTTTGTTTTGTTTTGCTGAAAACAACAAGAATGTTTGCGGCTTTCTTCTCCTTCAGAAATGTCATTGGTTTGTGTCCGCCCAATGAAATGGCATCATGGGGACTGGTGTCATAAAAGACATGCAGTGTTTGGAATAATAACCAGTCTCGTGTGCAGAGCGAGGCAGCAGCCATTGTCCCAGCATGTGGAGGAGGGCTGTCTGTCTGTCTGTCTGTCTGTCTACTGCAGTGTTTCTCAAACTTTTACATTTCAAGGTCTCCCCTTAACTCTGACGGCGTACAAATGGAACCAAATGAACCCGTTAGGGTTCATTTGGTTCCATTTGTACACTGTCAGAGTTACAGACTTGTATGGGTCAATTTAAACCCCCCTAAAGGAACCCAGAGTCCCTGGAATGCACTTTGAGAAACAATGGTCTACTGCATGAGAAGGAGGACTTTATGTTTGGGAACTTTTTCACAAAAGATTACATTTTCTTCCCCTCAAAAATAGCAGATGTACAAGCTTGCAGCGTGGCACAGAGTTACGCGCTGTGAGCTTGTACATCTGCTATTTCTTAAAAGCCGAACGTATAAAATATGGTTGAAAAAATTACTCACGCCATGCAAACTTCATTTATTGTCTTAATTCTAAGCCAATAATTTGATTACAATAAATGTATCCCCATTGATTGCGGATTGGGAACCCTAACCCTCAATGGGGGTACATTTATTGTAATCAAATTATTGGCTTAGAATTAAGACAAATACAAAAAAAATATATATATTAATGAACTCAAGTCTCCATGGAGTAATCAATAGGAAAAAAAATGTAATTTTGGGGGTGAACTACTCCTTTAAAATGATATTGAAGGATCCTGAGTGAAAGCCAACTAAATGTAACCAAATGTACCCGTAATGGTCCGTGTGGCTACATTTTGTTTGATCTCAGAGTTACAAATGGATATAAAGAAACACTGAGGACTTTGTCAGACGTGGGTTATTTCCAGGTCATTGAATGACATCATTATTATTTCCACATGATGTAGTTAGTAGGATTCTGTACAAAAAAAAGAACCTAGCTAAACACTGGATGTTTGCTATTGTTTGGTTGGTGTGTGAACGTACCCAGAAGCATTCAGCGGCTCCCTCTCATGCGGTTGTCTTCTCGTGACCACATTAGAACGCACAAGTGAAGTGAAAGCCAAGTCATTTGGGATTGCACTGTGTAAGAATGGAACATGTGATTGTAATGAGCACGGCATTTCAAAGCGTTCTTCTCACTCGGTTAACTGTTTGTTTCTTCTTCTTTTTTTCGTCCTCTGCTAGCCTATATTAGCGGGTTGCGCAAAACCACATCATATGTACATAGCCACTTATCGTCATTGTCGAGCAGAGACCTTGTTTCTCCTAGTTTCATTTTATTTGTCAAACTTTCGAAATAGTATGTTCTTTTGTAAATTAAAGCCCTACTTCATCATACAAGAGTGTTGCACACAACGCCTCGCGGTGCGAGGCGTTGTGTGCTTGTGGATCGGCTATTTTCACTACTTTAATGCCTTTTTAAAATAATAATTTAAAAAAGGAACGCTTTTGGACATAAAGGTTTCCACCCGACAACAACGATATGTACATAAACATAGCATACAGTATGTGCTACAACATGGGGTCATGGGACCCCCAGGGGTCCTTGAGGGGTTGTATCAGGGGGGTCTCCAGCTCAATGATAGAACCAAGCGGACTCTTGCGGTTCTGTAACTCAGATGGAACCAAATGGACATTCCAATTGGTTCTATTTATTTGTACACTCTCAGAGTTTAACCACTTAAACCCCAGCATCCTTATTGTGGTGATTTTCGCAGAAAATAGTTCATTGTATTTTCTACACAATAACTTCCCCGCAATAACAGAAAACAGACACTATAGAGCCCCGAGGGGACTCTGCTCAAACCACATGGGGTTTAAGTGGTTGAATTGGGGGTCAAATCGGGGCCCGTTGCCTTGCCTAATACATAATAAACTGCGGGTCCTTGAAGTGGAATAACGTTGAGAACCAACTTCTTGTTATGACGGCTATGTTATTCTGTCAAGAGGATATTTAATCCCTCAACCTTATCTTTGATCCCTCAACCTTAGCTCGAGATCAAAAGCAAGCCTTTTCGTTAAAGCTAATGTGTTCTTTGAACTGCTCAGTCAGGACAGAAGTTATTTGCGGATTAAAATAACAACGTTGTATTCAATGTGTAGTAATTCTATTACTGTAATGAAAGCAAGCCGGGGACCTGGGAGCTGTGAAGTACTCCTAATAGTAATACACCCTAGTACCATAATTGTCGGACTATAAGCTGCAGCTTTTTTCCCATGTTTTGAACCCTGCGGCTTATACAACGGTGCGGCTTAAATAAAGATTTTTTACAGCTAACGGACTGTTAGTTCGTTTTACAATGGTCTTTAACAAGGATTTATATATAGATTTATACAGCTAACGGCCACCAGGGGTGCTCTAGCGGGAAGCAGGAGGGACACCTGCGGGTTATAGTCAGGTGCAGCTTATATATGTAAACATTTGTTTTTTGTTCTAAATTTAGCTGGTGCGGCTTATATTCAGGTGCGGCTTATAGTCCAGCAATGGACCAATCCCCAATCACATACACACCCATTGTAACTGTTACAATGGGTGTGTATGTGATTGGGGATTGGTCCATTACGGTACTTGAGTTAAAGTATCCATGCTCCTGTACTTTTGGCAAATATTACTATATATTATATTACACAACTACAAGTGAGTGGTGCTCATTCATATCATTTTCATTCAAACCTTTATTTATTCTCGAAAGACATTGAGGTCGCCCTCATTGAAAGTGTCGTCGAGATACAGTACATCACAGTACAATCAATGTTCACAAAACAAGTTTAAAAACAGTTGCAGACATTTGGTAGATCTGCAATCAAAGATTTAAAATGACTGTACAGGTATGTTATGGGAGAAATTTTAAGCTGTAGGTCGCTCCAAGTGGTTGGGGCATTAAAGCAAAAGAGCTGTTTCCCCAGTTCAGTGTTTGCTTTGGGGACCTTTAGTGTGAGTCAGTCACTGGAGCGTGTCCTATATGTCACAGGATTCCAATCCAGCAGCGATTTAAGATACAATGGTAAAAGTCCCATCAATTGCCTTAAAATAGGTACCAGTGTTTGTTTCGCCTGTCGGCCAATGAAGGCCAACCCACTCTATCATACAGGATGCAGTGATGATGAGTCCTTTCAAATTTTCAAATTGATGTATTTGCTTTGTCCCCACCCTGACGAGCACAAGAGTTGAGGCATTACATTTTGCATAACACGGTTCTATTGTGAAAATAGCAGATCTACATGCTCACAGCGCCTCATTGTGAGCATGTAGATCGGCTATTTTCACAATACCTTGTATGTACATTTTTAACAATTTGACCAATGCTTAATTTGTCAGTAACACACTGTCCTTAAATTGTCCTTAAATTGTCACTTTAGAAATGTGCAGATACCGTACCCTCTATCTATACATTTAAACTTTATGTTGGTTTTGTTACTGTTGTGTTAGAAAACAATGTTGTACATTAAGTTAATCATCTGGGCACCCCCCAAAATAATGTGGGGACCCCACAGGTTGAGAACCACTAACAGAGTATTTTTACATTGCAGTATTGATACTTTTACTTTAAAAAATCACACCCAATGTGAAGTGAGCGGTGGTCGTGCTTGCATAACGTCTTCAATTGGTAATTGGTGATGTAATACAGCAGGAACAAGACTAGGATATAGGTCTAGGATGTAATTGGTGATGTAATATGGCTACACACACACACATATTGCTATGGCAAAACGCTGAGGAAAACACATTGCTATGGCAAAACGCTGAGGAAAAGTGGCTACAGACACACGCACAGCCACTCTATGGAGCGGTTTACCACCGCTCAAAAAAAGTTTGGTAACTGCTAGCTCTGGTCCAGAGCGTCAGCTGCACTGACGCTCTGACAGGCGGCTGTCTAAAATAATTTCTCTACCCCTACACTGGCTCAACTTTAGTCAAAATAAACAAAACTACTTCACTACACACCAAACCAAAGGTAGTTTTGCGTCGTTGAAAGTCTATTCTCCGCGGTGGGAAACCTCTCAGCACCCCACCCACTCTGTAAAATACACGCATCCAACTCAACCGCCTCCGCATCCAACTCGACCGCCGCCTATTCCCGTTGTTGTGCCTGCGGTGGCTCGAGGTGGGAGCATTTTATTTATTTCATGACGAAAATTGTGTAATTGCGACCGTCAGGTCGCAGTTTAGTATCAAAACCTCCACCGGCCGTCCGTCGGTCGGTCGGTCGGTCGCGTCACACGTCACACGTCACACCTTGCCCTGCTCATATCTCCGCATCAGTATGACATCACACTGCTGACATCAGTATGACATCTCACTAAGTCTGACCTCACAAGCCCATATTTGGACACGAACAACATATAACTCCATATGTTAAACAGTTGGTTGCTAGGTAAAAAACATGGTCGCTATGGTAAACAGCTGGTTGCTAGGGTAAAAAACATGGTTGCTAGGGTAAAAAAACATGGTTGCTATGGTATACAGTTGGTTGCTAAGGTAAAAAAACATGGTTGCTATGGTAACAGTTGGTTGCTAGGGTAAAAAAAATGGTTGCTATGGTAAACAGTTGGTTGCTAGGGTAAGAAAAACATGGTTGCTATGGTAAACAGTTGGTTGCTAGGGTAAACAGTTGGTTGCTAGGGTAAAACCATGGTTGCTAAGGTGGTTGCTAACGTACACTAACAGACCAGCAACAACAGGACTGTTGCCACAGCAACGTACACAAAGGTGTGTGTACACGTCACACGTCACACCTTTGCCCTGCTCATATCTCCGCATCAGTATGACATCACACTGCTTGGTGTGTGCCGTCAGGGTCATTTGTGTACGGTGTGATGTCATACTGATGTCAGCAGTGTGATGTCATACTGATGTCAGCAGCTATGTCTCTATATATGGAGTTATATGTTGTTCGTGTCCAAATATGGGGCTTGTGAGGTCAGACTTAGTGAGATTCGTCGGTTATCTCCATATATGGAGGGAGAACCAGCTTATGAGCCGATGAGTTGTGTCAGAGTCGAGATCCTGCTTGCATCTGATCTGTCGGTAGATAATGCCGGTCTTATATAAGGGTCATTTGTGTACGGTGTGATGTCATACTGATGTCAGCAGTGTGATGTCATACTGATGTCAGCAGCTATGTCTCTATATATGGAGTTATATGTTGTTCGTGTCCAAATATGGGGCTTGTGAGGTCAGACTTAGTGAGATTCGTCGGTTATCTCCATACATGGAGTGATGTGTTGGTTATCTCCATATCTGGAGATTCAACCTTCAACGATTTTGACATCTTGTTACTAATCTGTCGGTAGATAATGCCGGTCTTATATAAGGGTCATTTGTGTACGGTGTGATGTCATACTGATGTCAGCAGTGTGACAGGAGATAAGCGACCAACGGTCACTTATCTCCCGATTAGGGAGTCTTACTGGTTTACAGAGTGGGTGGGGTGCTGAGAGGTTTCCCACCGCGGAGAATATACTTTCAACAACGCAAAAACTACCTTTGGTTTGGTTGGTAGCGAAGTAGTTTTGTTTATTTTGAGTGAAGTTGAGCACTCGTAGGGGGTAGAGAGAATACTGGTCTAGCCTTTTAGCCAGCCGCCTCAGGTCCAGAGCTAGCTAACTGGGTAGCAGAGGGTGGAAGGCCCTCAGAGACGGGGCATTTACCTGCACGTTTGGCTGCCCATTACTCAGGGTTTGTTCAAACACAATAAGGGGACATGCAGGGGCTAATTCATCTGGCTCGTAAATCAAGAGTCAGCCTTTCAAAGTTGAGTGAATTCTTATTAACCTAAGTGGCTGCCTCGCAGTGTTCACATCAGCGACCTGGCAGGGTGTGACCGCAAAGTTAAGAAGCCCTTCACTCATCGTCTGCCTCGGCTCCCTCAAGTCCACCACACCTTTGAAAAGCTTTCACTGCTGCCGTCAGGCACGTGCACACACAGACATCAAAGCGGGCTTGAGCCCTTACCCTTTTATCTGTCTGTAAAAAGTGCCCTCTCCAGACCATGAATGCAGTTTTTACTATGGTGATAGAAACACAAATGCCCCTCTTTCCATGCCATACCCGAAGGCAGCATTCAAGAGAATTGCCTTGTTCATACTCTCTTGAACTTGAATGCAGCATCTCATGTTGAAAGAATTGCCCTCTCTATGTAGAAATCCATGCCTTACAGTACACCACATCTCCAGTATTGACTTGATTTAGCTTAGTTCAGTGTGGTATCACGCACCGAAAATAGCTGTGTGAGCTTGGAGGTCTGCTATCTTTGATAATTTCACCAAAAAGGCCCTTTTAGAAATTTCAGCCACTGCCTCTCTAGTCTCGCGTAGCCAGACAACTATTCCACAATCTACAAATGCTATATAGAGTCTGGAATGGCAGCTCCCGAATGGCGAGTATCGGAAGTAGCCACTGCTGCACTGAACTGTTGTCCCACTGGAAACATAACAGAAGCACACTCGCACAGAGAGAGTCATTCGAGCGGCCTATTCTTGTTATGGGTGTATAGTTTAAGAAAACGTTTGAAAACATCATGGAAGTAACACCAACAACACCAGAGAAAGACGAAATAACTCCCCCAGAAATATTGAAAGGAGACTTAACGCTTCCAGTAGGACATGTTATTGCTACTGCATCAAGGGAGTGGTTGCGTCACATCCGCTCTATCTCGCACTCATCGTTTCTATTTCCGTTTGCCAGACTGTATGCCGGGAGCATTTGCCCAAATCGCGGAGGCAACAGTCTGGCCACGCGAGACTACTGTCTCTCTAACATTCTCTGCACGTCCCTGGCTGCCACCTTGTTTTCTTTGTTCTTTTCCCATGTGCCACTTGACTTGAAAAACGTTCTCAGTGGATGGAGCGGCCCTAGGCAAATGCTTACTCGCATGCTATAAAATGCAGTGGTTATCAAACTTTTTTTTACTGTCTTTGTTTTTTTATGTCTTTGTCTTTCTTTTTTATGTGTTTGGCTGCAGATCTATCATCTGGAAATGTCTTATGTCTTTTTTTTTCTTTAGTTTTTTATGTGTTTGGCCGCAGACCCACCATCTGAAAATGTGTTGCGCCGTGGACCCCCATACGAGATCTGTGCGGTGAAATTGATACATTTCGCCAAAGATCTTGCGAAAAAGCTCAAATACACATCGCCAGAGGGTTGATCTTGTCAGATCGTTCATGTGACACGATGGGGTCAAATGACAGCGTGGCTTCCAACGGACACCAGACGTCATGTGGCCAGTCTATGACATTGTCAATACATCAGTATGATTACATCAGTCATCACCAACATATATGGGCAAAGATACCTTAGGATGCTGTTATCGACTACGTATGATAACAGCATTCTAAGGTTGGCAAGAAATATTACCTCTAACAGTAGCCTTCAAGAAGGAGATACAGTGTTCCAGAATACAATAAGGTCAGACTAAAAAGGTCCTTTGTCCATCAGTCGACTTAAGGCTTAATCAGGAGCTTGGCCATAGGTAGGCTAAGCGGTGGACATTGCTCTTGTCTGTATTATCCTTATAGCCCTTACCCGTTCAAAGATATGAGCTCCGAAATGATGTGCAGTGTGTGGGTTATGGGATGTGCACTGTGCACACAGTATATGAGGGATGGAAAGTAACTTTAACTGGTGCTTGCATGCTAATATGTAGGAGCATCAATGTAAGAAATACCCGTTCCATTTAACGGCTACAGAGATACTGTGTACAGATCTGCATGATTTTTGGACAACATCTGTAACAGGGCCAGAACCCCCCCCCCCCCCCCCCCCCCCCGCCTGCCCGCCTGCCTGCACACAACCCCCCCCCCCCCCACAGTGTGTGTGTGTGTGTGTGTGTGGGTTTGTGTGTGATTGTGCATGGCCTGAACAACAGCGCCCCTCCCTTAACATGTGTGGTCACAAAAGGTACTGTAGGCTAAATAGATATAGATACACCATAAAAATGCTATTATACAGCATACGATTTGTGAAAGTGACAAACGGGCTTCACAGTTATGTCAGGTGTGTTCATATGGTAATGGTGATGCGATTTCAGATCAATTGCTCCAGCCACTGAGGAGAAACGCGGTTTCAGACACTCACTCAGACATCTCCAAAATTATAGTATAGATGTATGTAACCCTGTCTTGTTTTTTTCCCCCTATGTCAAATGTTTGTATATATGTTTATGTCGCAAGACAAATTTCAGTGTGAACTGACAATAAAGTACTATATCATATCATATCATATTCAGCAACAAATGACCTAAATTGACTTCTATTACAAAGTGAAAGTTCTAAAAAGTAAAAAAAATAAAAAGTGCGAGATTACCCCCCCCCCCCCCCCCCCCCCCACACACACACACACACACACAGACCGGCAGACCCTCTTTGATGGCTCGCCCCATTGGAGCCGCACTGTAAAAGACAATAAAGAGAATCATTGCCTTTGTTTATGTCTTCAGTGCATTTGATAAATAGTTTGGAATCACACAAACTGCAGAACCACCAGGAAGACATTAATAATTGAACGGAATGAATGCCACATTAGTTATAGCCTCTTGTCTGAGCTTTTATGGGACTTGTTCAAGAAGCATCACTAAATATTAATACAGATCGCTTTTTTTAAAATTCATTCAGAATCTTTGAATAAACTGAATTCGGCTTTTCAATGTACACCAACCACTTAAGCCCATTCAGTTCATTGGTGTCTACCATGAACAGCGGAAAATAGACGCGATGCGCTGGGGAGTTTGTAGATAATAGATATGCCAACTCTTGAGAGTGTAAAATGAAACCAAATGGACCCGTAAGGTACGGGTCCATTTGGTTTCATTTTACACTCTCAAGAGTTAAATGATTGTTAAACATCGAGAACGTAGAATATATTCTTTATTTTTATCAATGTTTTCTGGTTTATCTCTCCTATGGTACCAACATCAATATAGCATGGAATCCAACGATAACAAAACATTATACGTTTTGGGTCTGAGAGGCTAAATCTCATCAAATGTTCATGGTCCGTGGCCTCAAACACCCAATAAATAATGGACCTTGGTATGAAAAGGGCTGAACACCACTGGTCTATAGGCGAGCAGAGCAGCTGTGCTGCTGCTGCTTCATGCAACCATGCACACTGACAGACAAACTATGATCTGGCTGCACTGACAGCCGAACATCGCTCCCTAGCAGGACACGCTGCGTCGCCGTCACACAGAAAAACTCCTATCTCCCTGTTATTTTTGAGCGGTGCTAGCCGCTCCAACACGTGACTTTGTGTGTATGTACGTCCCTACCCGTACAGTATGTCCCTTTTCTGATTGGACAACACACCCCTGTGGCATCATGTGGGTCTATACATCATCATCATACTGTACTTGGCGTGCTACTCCAACCCACACTGTTTCTTCAGGAACAGTATTTTCTAGAGGCCTGTCCATAGTATCTCCGAAATGTTCTGTGAGTTGGATTTTCCGACGTTCAAATTTCCAAACTCTAATTCGGTCTAATGCTTTGCAGAAGTCGCGAGGGACAGCATTTTATGGTCGAAAAGGACCTTTTGACCAACAACTTCGGTTTCGGTCAAAGTATGGACAGGTACATGCACCACTGGTGGTGCTTGAGACCCCCGCTGGTACACAGAGGGGTCTCCCAAACTAACTGAAAGTAGCTAAATCTGGTTGATGGTGACCATCATCAAATGATTTATTGATCTCCATGAATTCAAGGAATAAATTGGCCTCCTGTGTTAACTGTGCAGGTCTACACGCCTGTATTTTAACATCAGTTATTATGGTGTGCTAGGGAAACATTTTCAGAGCTAAAGTCTGTGGGTTTTTTTTTTTCAAACATTGTAACCAATGGGAAGTATTAACAAGAGCTTGTGACTAGACAGAATAACTCCATTGGACCCACTGGAAAAGGAACACAGAACACTTTTTTATATATCTTTATTGACATAGATCACATTACAGACAAGACGAAACAATACAACTGACATTACAAACACAAACACAGCAGACATCACAAAACTATTATTATTACAATAATAAGACAGTGTGCAGTATGTTAAAAGAGGACAGACCCTAGGAGCTGGTACATTATGTTTATGGTTCAAGCCCAGGCAGGCTCTTGACAAAAGTCTATGTATTCTCCACTTTAATACTGAAAAGTAACAGTTTATTCGAACATACAAGGCTTCCGCCACCGACAACAATAACAGGGACGGTTTTGGTATAGTTTTTTCTCTCTTTCCTTTGTGAGAATCCCACGGTCATTAGGAACAGAATGGTGATAGTCTGGCGAGAGGAGAACAGCCTGGCTGTGGCCGTTCTGTCGAAGTCAGCGGTGGAAACATACCGGGGCGCCCTATTGTTATTCAGGCAGCGTGTTCCACCCGGCTTTGATTCAGCTGCAGCAAGGTGTTACCATGGCAACCCTCAGAAGAACCTGTTGTTGCTCGACGTAGCGTTTATCACAACGTTAAGGCTAGTGTCCGACCGCTCAAGGTAAAGGGGGGCGGGGGCCCGGGGGGGCACACGCTCTCTTAATTGTTGCCCGTGGCCCCCTCGAACCCGCTGCAGCCGGCGGCAAGCGGGGGTGGCACCCAATCAAGCACCGACCGACCGCGCTGAAAACGCCAACAATTGTTTTCGCCCGTAATCTTACATTCAGCGCGGTGCTGCCATAACAAAAGGATTCGCTGAATAGAACGGGGGGTCATTAATTCTTAAATGGGGAGAAGAAGTCTTCTTGGAGGAGGAAGAAGGAGAAGGAAAAGAAAAAAATAACAGTGCCGAAATCTGTCGTCTTCCACGCAGGGACGCTTTTTTTTTGCTCTGATCTGAAGTGAATCGCTGAAAAAGTACATTGCAGCTAGGGAAAGAGTCTGATGGCGTGAATACATTTGCATGCTGTATATACGCTTGTTTGAGGTTTTTTTTGTCTTTTTTTTTATCTGTGACTCAGCCACTTATCGGAAACACACAGTTGACGGCCAGAACCCATTTTCTATGCGAGTTCTAATTTGTTGTGTCCGCGCCAATTAAGGGTGACAAACAGAAATTACCTTTTTTAACGAACACAGCCAGATCGGTGTGGATTGGTTGTGCCAGGGACATGCTGGGAAAACAGCTGATCTACAAGCACACAACGCCTCGCACCACGAGGCGTTGTGTGCTTGTAGATCTGCTGTTTTCACTACTTTTGTGCAACGGCCTAGTATGATGAAGCAGGGCTTTGCTTTGTGAAAAAAATGTATAAATTTGAAACTTGGAGATTTCTGCCCGACAGTGGCGATTTACTTTGTTGGCCGCCCAGCCCCCAAAATGGAACGAGGGCCGACATTTTATTTTTATTTTTTTCCTAATGGCCGGGCATAGGCGATTCTAGCCTCTTCTATCAGGGGGTGCAAGACAGACCGAGTACTTCTATTACCTCATGCACACGCGCGCCAGTGCGCGTGCGAAAAAAATGCGTTTTTTAGCGCTTTTGTCCTGTTGTTTTAACGGGTTTCTGAGGTTTATTTTTTACCCAAATGTAACCCAAAAAGTGCAAAACAGGTGATTCTTTTTCTAGACACCATGAGCACATTTATTTACTTATATTTTGCAGGCAGAGGAAGCACAAGACATATAAAGCCAAACATCAAGTTAATCATCAAGCAATCAAGCAATCATCCTTATTACACAATGAACTGCAGCCTCCGGTTTTTGGCACTTGCATACTGATCAATTATTTGCTGCAGTTTAATTTCGTGTTCTTTCTCAATCTGTAAAATGCCTATATGGTGTTAATCTCACAGACCATCACCCATAGTGCCTGTCGAGTCTGCCAAGTTAACAACAGAAATACTTGCCCCTCCTCTCTTTTTGCGCACATTTTACAAACCACAATCACTGTTTTATTTAATAATTATAAAATAAAGTTACATTACAAAAAAAGTAAAAAAGAAAAAAAAAAAAAATGGCCGCCTGGTGGTCAGGGGGTGCAAGTGCACCCAAGGACACCCCTTAAAATCGCCTATGTGGCCGGGTATGAACTGGCTGTTCGGGAATTGTCCCGCTTTTCCCAATGGCCAGCACGTCCCTGGCACTACATTACGAGGGCAATGAGATTCTAGCCTTGACACCGGGCCAGCTGCAATTCAAAAGAGACGTGTGTCTTGAGGCCATCTGTAACACTAACAATGTGTGTGCTGGGTGTACACCACCACTGAATGCACCTGTTATGGTGTTGCAGAAAGGACAGGACATATTATCAGTGGTGGAAAAAAAGTACTCAAATGTTTTACTTAAGTAAAAGTATCAATACTGCGATGTAGAAAGACTCTATTACAAGTAAAAGTCCAGAATAAAACATTTACTTGCATAACAGTACCAAAGGTAAAAGTTATTATGGTGCGTTATGCAGAATGTCCCATTTCACACGTTTTTTAAATGTATACAAATCGCTTGAAAATAGCAGATCTACAAGTTCACAATGTGTTGCATTGTGACGCATTGTGAGCTTGTAGATCGGCTATTTTCAAATTGGCCGAAACCAAGCAAGGTTAAGTGGTTAATGTACCTTTTTAATGTTTTGTAATATCGCAAAATCTACAAAAGAACAGTAACTACTACAATTTTCTAATAATTGTAGTGGAGTAATAAGTACAGTATTTGCCTCTGAGATGAAGTGGAGTAGAAGCAAAATTACTGAACATTGGAAATAGTCCAGTAAAGTAAAAATACCTGAAATTGTACAGTACTTGAGTAAATGTACTTAGTTACTTTACACCATTGCACATTATATGGGGTCTTGGTGGAGGCATTGATACAGTAGGTCAGGGCTGTGTCCATGCGTGCCGCAGAATGCTTTGACGATATTTGAGAATTTTATCAGTATCACTTTTGTTTAACCAGTTGGTTAGACCAGGGGTTCCCAAACATTTTTGTCTCAGGGCACCCCATAAATATTTGTTTAATCCGAGGCACCCCTAAATTATAATTTTCACTCCCAGCACCTTATATTTATAGCATATCGTCGTTGTCGGGTGGAAACCTTGTATGTCCAAAACCGTTCGTTTTGTATTTATCATCTATAAAATGTACTAAACTAGTGAAAACAGCAGACAAGCACACAAGCACAAGCTGCTTGTAGATCGGCTGTTTTCACTAGTTTTGTGCGACAGTCTTGTATGATGAAGCAGGGCTTTGTTTGCCAAAAGACTTACACATTTGAAACTTGGAGATACAAGGTTTCGGCCCGACAGTGACGATATTTTAGTGATTATGTTATGAGGAAAACATTGAGATAATGGCCATTTTGGTTAGAACTGACTGAAAATAACTTTGTACTTTTACAAAGTTTAAAATGATACTAAATATGTTTTCAAATGATCTCGCGGCACCCCTGGACTGCCGTCACGGCACCCCAGGGTGCCCCGTCACCCACTTTGAAAACCCCTGGGTTGGACCCATAGACTGTAAAAAAAAAATATGGACGATGCGAAGCCATTGGTTTCTATGCTGCGAAAATGACGTTTTTTTGTCCCTTCTATGGGTGTCGCCATCATTGTTTGAATGGTACCCCAGGAATCATAAGGAATGCTATTGGCTGCCAACGGTCACGTGGAACCGCAGGGATACATGGGAGAATGTGGTGTTGAGCCTCCCGAAATAAAGCACATGAAGAAGAACACAGCATGCTAGTATCAGTTTAGTTGGCCACTCCCCCCGCAACTTTATCATCAATTTTAACATAAATGGGACCATATTTGCACAAAACGCATATCATGGTGATTGAAAGGGATTTTTTCACTAGCGACAGGAACCATAAAGTATTTATGACAACGTTTATTAAGGTTAGTAAATCAAAGGGGAAAACGAATGGGGTCCAATGTAGACACATTGTTTTTGGTACCTCGCGGGGGGAAAACAGCGCAACTAGCGGCCAAACTTTGGATGTTTTAGTTCCGTATTGGATTCTTTTTAAATCGGCGGAACTATGCCCCTGGTTAGACCCTCTCTCTATACACTATACTTGGTGCGTTCTTTTTCCATCTACACCAAATATTCAGCAAGGGCGAGCTCTCCGAGCATCCTTGACTTGAAGACGTCCTCCCGTGAGGTCAGTATTTCACCAGGTTAGCATTCACCAGCGTCGGCAGGTTAGCATTTCACCAGCGTTAGTTTTACTGAGGTTACCCAACGAGCGTCTAAACTTAGATTAGATGTTGATTAGACGTCTAATAGAAGTGTAAACATCTATTAGACGTCTAATCAACGTCTAGTCTAAGTTTAGACGTCTAAAAAACGTGCAAATCTAGACCTGTGTTAGACCAATTTTAGACGCTGCACTCGTTGGGTAGGGTTATGGTTAGGTTTAGGTGGCAGGCCTACCAGCTGACGCTCCGTCCTCCCGCGAGAACGCGTCTTCAATTTATAATTGGGCGAGTTCTGGGGAGGGGTGGTACAGAGGTGCTACATGTCCTCCCGGTGGGGGCTCCTCACTGTCAGCTCTGCCAGTATTGTACAACAGCAGTGGCAACACAGAATGTGTGGGGAGGACCTAATTGTCATAATGACTAAAACTAGGGAGAAAAAAAGGGGAGCTAAAAATAATTGGCTACTCTATGCATGAAAAACTTTCAAGTGAGTGGAAAACAATCTTCTCAGTTCTTTTAGCTACAAATACTTGTGGGAATTTACTGCTGCCTTTTATTTACTGTCCAACTGCTCCAGTTGGAGCCAGCGGTGCGCAACGCTGAACACTTAATGTTGGTTAAATTGAACAAAATGAAGCCTGATACAGCTGGAGATGGTATTGATTATGGGTAAAATGGTCAGACACGTCTACGGTATATCACTAATCACAGCTACAGTATATAAACCTCATGAATACTAATATGAAAGCTGACCAGTGCTGTTGAATCAGTGTGAAAATAATGCAGCGTGTCACTATAAACAGCTACTGCTGTTCAATAAAGAAGGCTCACGTTGTTACAAAATGATTTATTACAGATTGAATAATGAAATATATTTTGGCGATTAGACTCCATTAACATTAAACATATGATTATGTTTAAATAACATTATACATATAGATTAGATTTTAATAGGGAGAGCCCCCCATGGGGTCTAGACGCTGGTGGTGGCTGTGCAGGTGAACCTCCGTCTTAACTCTTGACAGAGACAAGGTGGAGTTGGGGATGGAGGTGGGTTGCTTGTTGCATGCTGAAAAGAGAATGACAAGGATCAGAGGCAGTGGAGATATTTAAAGGCGGAGTCCAATCGCCTGATTGGCTGGCTGGCAGCAGATTGGCTAGAAGTGCACGCCCGTAGGCTAGAAGAGCACACCCTTTGAGCTGAGAGTAACAACTTAGATCTTTTTATTGAACTTATGCTAAGAGCTACATTTCTACTGTTTTTCATGGTGTAACGAGTCGTATCTTTAAACATTTTTGAACCCTAGCGTCCCCATTCTGGGGGGAACATTCGCTGAAAATAGCCAATCTACAAGCTCACAACGTGTCGCAATGCAACACGTTTGTAGCCTGGTTGCCAGCCTGTTTGCTCCGTTCCACAATCTGTTTTTCTCTCTCCGCACTACAGCCTGGAAAACCTCCTATCTCCAAGCGGAGGTGGGACATAGAAGCGGGATTCACACAGCCGTGGCTTCCGATTGGTCTTTGGTGATGTCTGTCAAACACACCAAGTTGGCTGGCTGATGACGCAACTACCCTATCTGATTAGTTGGAACAACACCACGTGGCTTTCCAGCCACTGTGGCTTCCGATTGGTCTGTGGTGTGGGGCGGGACAAATACACCAGTCTGTATTGGCTGGCTGATGACGTAGCTACCCTAACCCTAGTCTTGATTCGTTGGAACAACACCCAATCAGCAACGACCTCGTTACGTCACAATGGACGTTCAGAAATGCGAGTCAACTGGGTAATTTCCAGACTGTGATGCGGAGAGACAAAACAGATTGTGGAACGGAGCGAACAGGCTGGGACCAGGCTAACACATTTGGAGCTTTTAGATCAGCTATTTTCAGCTAACAGACTTGGTGAACTAAGTATTAAAGTGTCAGCCTTCTAAGTAGAGGTTCAAGTACATGTTTTTTCATTTTCACTTTCGTGGCATTTTTAGAGTGGAATATAAGCAAACCAACCTTTTTTTCTTAAATCTTTATCCCACGATGTTGTAACCCATTTTTCCCCCAGTGCCATTTGCCTAAGCTGTGATCCTGGGCGCTATACACTCTCCCTCTGCCAACCAGTTTTGCTGATCGATAGGCCTATGACTCAGTTTAATGAAAGGACACTCATTAGACTTCTGTCTGTCATTTTGAAAATTGTTGAAAATTGTTGAAAATTGGCTACGTTTTGGTCCGTTTTCACATAATGACATGCCCAAAAGAAGAAGGACCCCATGGAGAGGAGCAGATATTCCAGTGGCGTCAGTTAGGAAAAAGCTAAGGTATGGCAACATGACTGGTGTCTTACACGCGCGCCTTCGCGCGCGTGTAAGACACCAGTCATGTTGCCATACCTTAGCAACAGGCATGATACATTTATTTTAAGAAGTACATTTTATTTTCCCCCCCGTTTCTACAGTTTCTTGGGCTGGATATGGCAGCCTGGAATGGTTGTTCAAGTGCAGCTAAACTTGGCATGTTAGTAAACGTGCCACAATTAACACTAATGCATTGCACCTGTGCAGCTGACCTGCAGAACCTGGGAATATACCATTTTGTCAAGATGGGGAGAATACCTTCTTAAAGTGACCATTTTGGTAAATTTTGCATTCGCAGTTGTTTTACTGTAATTTAACAACATAATAACCAGCACAGATAGACAAAGAGATATTCATGGATTTATATTTAAAAGTAGCTTTTATTTTCCGCCTTGGACCCAGGGTTTTGCTGCTGCATACCCCTGCCATACCCAATTGACGCCCCTGAGATATTCAGAACCATCGCAAACAGAGAACATGCAGGCACCAGTCTCAAAATGAGTATAATAAATGGCAGAATATGGTTACCTTGACATTTTGTTTGCTTCACAAGACACGCCACATTATGGTAAAAAGAAAAAAGAAAAAGGCTCCTACATTTGTCCTTCATCTTGGCTCGGCTAATAGCACCGTCGCCATCCCTCGAAACAAAGGTCTTAACCACCACAGGTCGTTGAGGGAATTAAAAAAATAAACCTTAAATGCCAAATCTATTTCTTAAAAGTACAATTAAAATGCTAGTCTTTGAAAATGGCAAAGCCACCCTGACAACGCTTCCCTAACCCCTTCAGATCTGAGGTCCATTCTATAAAATGTCTTCTAATATAATATATCGTCGTTGTCCGATGAAAACCTTGTATGTCCAAAACCGTTCGTTTTGCATTTATCATTTTAAAAATGATTTAAACTAGTGAAAACAGATGATCTACAAGCACACAACGCCGTTGTGTGCTTGTAGATCTGCTGTTTTCACTACTTTTGTGTGACGGCCTTGTATGATAAAGCAGGGCTTTACTTCGCGAAAGAACGTACAAATTTGAAACTTGGAGATACAAGGTTTCCACCCGACAACGACGATATATACCTATTTCGTCCCGCGAGGGAAATTAAGCATTTTCAGCCCAACCCAGCTGATTCGCTGCCCACAAGGAGCGCGTGAGCAATTAGGGGTTGAGAGTCTTGCTCAGGGACACACATCAACATTGCTACCCTGGCCTGGAATTTAACCCCCTGGTTCCCCAGGCGGGCTCCCTAACCATTCAGCTATGCCGCCCCTAAATCTGAAAAAAGAATTCTGCTCTGTCAGTGATTCTCAAACCTTTTCATGTCAAGGACCCCCAGAATTATACGTATTTGGCAGTGGACCACCCATCTCAAAATATGTTGTTCCAGGGGCCGCCCAGAAGCAAAGATTAAGGGTTAAAAAATGTTCACAAAATAATACATATTCAAAGATTTGACACAAAATATTTCACGATTTAAAAAAAAATAGTAGATTTACTAACTCATATCAAGCTCATTATCGTCTCCGTATAGGGGTGTAGAGCACGAAGTGACATGTATTGAGCTTGTATATCTGCTATTTTTGGATAGCGAAAGTATAAAGTAATAGTTAAAGTGGTTCAAATCTAAAATGACACATGGTGCTTTCCCGCTTTTAATGGGCTATGATGGAGGCCAGGGTCGTGCGTGCACTTCTGGTTTATTAATTTGCAGACTCTTTCAGCTTCAGACGGCTTTCTCTTAAAGGTTTTGGGGCCAGGGGCGTCACAAGGGGGGGAAAAGTGGGGCCCAAGGTGGAGTGGCCTTAATTATTTTATACAGTACTTTAGCTATTGAAAAATAGCAGATCTACAAGCTCACGAGTGCCGCGCTGCGAAGTCGTGAAAATGTGTGCACATCTTTGAATATATGTATTTTTAAGCGAACATTTGTAACTAAAATGTTGCTTCAGGGGGGTCCCTGGAACTAGATATTTTGAAATGGGAAACATAGGTTTTTCAAAAAACCTTAGAAGGATTTGAAATATTCAAAGACCTGTTCAGGATATTCCAAAAATAGCAGATCTACAATCTCGCAGTGTGGCACTCGGTGCGACGCCCCTGTTTGGGGCGACCATGGTGTGAGTGAGGGGCGCGGGGGTGGGGGGTCGGTGGGGACACACACAGCCTGCGGGGTCTTGTCTGTGTCCCCCGGCTTTGAATGGATGGATGATGATGATGATGATGAGAGCGGCTTTGCAACAGAATCAGTACCTATTGATCTCCCTGACAGAGTAGATAAATAAAAGTTGGCCAGATGAAGGAAGCGTGCACGAGAGAGGGAGCGCACGCGTGTGTGTGTGTGTGTGTGTGTGTGTGTGTGTGTGTGTGTGTGTGTGTGTGTGTGTGTGTGTGTGTGTGTGTGTGTGTGTGTGTGTGTGTGTGTGTGTGTGGGTGGGTAGAAAACTCTTTCACGGTAGCTTGAAGCTGCAGTGATCCGCTAATGGGCTTGGGCTGCGTTGTTCTTCATTGATCTTGGGCGGGGGTGTCTGTGTGTGTGTGTGTGGTGGGGGGGGGGGGGGGGGGCTTGCCTACGGCTTATGAGCCATATCCTGCTGCCTTTATGGTAGTCCATTAAACCCCCCCACACCCACCCCCTCCCAACTCTTAAAAAAAAAAACAGCCCCGGATGGGAACGTCTCAATTATTAGATTATCAAGGCCGCTGCTTTGGCTTTTTAAACTGGGTTTGCCTATAAACTTAATCTAATCTGGCTGTACCACCGTGACCACCATGAACCAGCGCCATCACTGATCCGGGAGGGGTCCTCCTGATCGGGTTCCTCATGGAATCTTTATTGGATGGAGTATAGTCGTCGTGACCCATCAGGGTACGAAAACGACAAACTCATGATGACGTGTTTCTGGAATAAATAAATATAACGTACCGTTGTGCCTTTAAGTCATTTAGACCAGGAAATATTCTATGCTTTAGCTATTGAAAAATAGCAGATCTACAAGCTTGTAGATCTGCTATTTTTGAGAAATCGTGACATTTTCTGCAAATCTTTGAATATGACATTTTCGAAGAAAACTTTCGTAACTCAAATCTCTGCTTCTGTGGGGGTCCCTGTAGGAACAACATATTTTGAGATGGGGGTTCGGCGGCCAAATACATGTAATTTTGGGGGTCTTGACATGAAAACGTTCGAGAAGCACTGATTTAGAAGAAGGTTTATAGAATCATTTATAGAATCAGGTCAAAATATTGAAATACTAAAGACTTTCTCGTGACTCACGATTTAAAAACAAATATATACAAAATAAACAATATATATACAAAAAAAAAAAAAAAAACAGATATACAGGCACCGAGTGCCACGCTGCAAGCTTGTATATCTGCTTTTTTTTATTTATAGTTAAAGCATAAAATAATGTTTGAAGTAATAATGCATTCCCGGTCTTGAGATCTTGGGTTCCACGGAAACTCAACATTTTCCATTTGAGTGTCGATCTGAAGAAGAGGAACCCCTATCAGCCCACATACATCACACACTGTACAGACCATAGACTATCCCTCTCTCCTTCATGGCCGACTGCTTACTGTAGCCATCTAGTCAAGCTTGGACCTCTTTCCCTACTGAAAAGCAATCTAAACCGCTCTTTTTGCTTCAGGACACGCAAACATTCATCACCCCGCGAGTGGAAAAAAGCTATGCATTATAATGCCCCCGCTGTCTGCGTGCGCCGTGGGCCGACAACCACCCGAGAGAAACTTGCCCAATTTTCGACAAACTATCTGCAGAGTTTCTCAACCCGTAGCTCTTTTTGCCACGGAACATCGTTTGAAACCATAGGGATTCAAACAGTGTTTTCTGGCAACGGCCGAGGTTCGGAGGGATAATAACACAACCAGGGACGTGCTGGGCCCCTGATTCAGCCCGAGAAAAAGAGTCGGAGAGGCCCTCCTTGCGCGCTATAGAGAGAGATCTCTCTCTATAGCGCTGCTGCTACTCAAAGATTTGTGACAAAATTACAAGCCAGTGGGCCAATTACATGAGTTATATTTCGTCGTTGTCGGGTGGAAACCTTGTATGTCCAAACCATTTGTTTTGTATTTATCATTTTAAAAATTATTTAGACTAGTGAAAACAGCCGATCTACAAGCACACAACGCCTCGCACCGCGAGGCGTTGTGTGCTTGTAGATCTGCTGTTTTCACTACTTTTGTGCGACGGCCTTGTATGATGAAGCACGGCTTTGCTTTGTGAAAAAATGTACTAATTCGAAACTTGGAGATACAAGGTTTCTGCCCGACAGTGACGATTTACTTTGTAAGCCCCCAAAATGGAACGAAGGCCGACATTTTAGTTTATTTTATTCCAAATGGCCGGCCTGGACCGGCCGGGAATGAACCGGCCATTCGGGAGTTGTCCCGCTTTTCCCAATGGCCAGCACGTCCCTGAACACAACATAGAAATAACGATCGGGTATCCAGTTATTCCCCCCCCCCCCAGTCAAGCCACATCATTAGGAGAACAACTGACACCGAAGGTATCTTTACTCAGGCATTGTGTTCCTCTTTCAACCCCTTTACGGTTTAGATGTAACGCGATCCCTTTTTCATGCGAGCTCCTCCGACGCTCCGGTTCAGCCGCAGCCACAGCTGCGTGTGCTAACATCAAAGTAATCCACACAAAAGGAGGAGATTGTGTAATTATACAGGATACACTCCCCCACCTCTGTTATCTACTGTCGAAAACACTCCAAATGGTGCAGGATTATGCAAATATACTGCCTAAATAAGCGGTGAAAATCTGCCAAGGTTTCCATATTCAATTTGGGATTTTTGCATTCGCCCCGGCAACGCTTCCGTAAACTCTCACGCGCGAGGCGGGCCCTCTTTATACAACCACTGGCTTTTTCATTTGACATTATAATGCACCGGGTTTTATCTCAATCGATTCTCCTCTGATGATTGTGATGACTTCACGGAGGATGGTGTCGCGGCCGCCCACCCGCCATTACTTTCGTGAAACATAAACAGCAATCAATTTTGTGATTGCTTTGTCTCGTTGCGTAATGGAGAGCAATGAGCAATAAGTACAATATTTCCCCTGCCTGCAGTGTTTGCTACAGCTGTATTGAACGGTACAATCATGTCGTTGCAGTCGGTCGGTCAGAAAACCTTGTATCTGCATATTTCATCATTCTATAAATGAATGCTCTACTTTTACTTTGTTGAAAGACAAGTTTTTTATTACATTTTTACTCCACGATTTTGTAACCCATTTTTTCACCCAAGCCTAAGCTGTAATCCTGCGCTCTGCTCTTCCTCTGCCAACCTGGGGAGAGCCCCCGAACTGAGCTCATGCTTCCTTCAATGCATGAGGAGTGAGCAGGCCGCTTCCTATCACCCGACAGGGGGGAGTTTCCCCTGTAGGATGTAGCGAGTGGAAGGAACACGTTATTCCAACCAGTTCCTTTCCCCTCCATCAGGCGCCCCTGCTGGCCAGGGGGAGGCAGTATAGAGACTAGGATTACTGCATGCTTTTTGTGAAGGTACCTACCCTAGGCGACACGGGGAGGACATGCAAACTCCACACCAATCTATAAGCTGACAGTGCTGGATTCACTAATATAGCTACTTTGTAATTTCACATATTTTTTTTTACCTCTGGTTTCACGATTTTTCAAAAATAGCAGATCTAAAAGCTTGTAGAGCTGCTATTTTTCAATAGTTAAAGCACAAACTAACGTGTAATAATGTGTTCCCAGTCTAAATGGGTCAAACCCCCTCCCCCTATGAAGAACATTCATGGGGGGCCCTCAGTGAATACTTGAATACCCAGAATTTGGTGCGACGCCCCTGGGGCTGAAATAACTTCCAATTTCCTCTGATAGATTGGATGAAACCTCCGACGTGATGGCATTTTATAAATCCCCCAAGTTGCGTAGCCCTACTTAAGGAATACTCGGGCATTGATCTTGAAGCTCAGTGTCTCTTATCAATACCCGGGTGTCTTGACTGACATGCCAGCATTGATCAAAGTCAAATCTGCTGCTTATCAGAACGGGACATTTTTGGCAAATTGAAGCTGATTCCAAAGTAGATCTTAAAGCCTCGGAAACCGAACTCAATTAGAACACCAGTGGTGGGTGGGTGTGGTGCTCTGGCAGTAGGAGACAAAGGGATATATCCCCTGATTCAATATCCCATCGCTACCTGCCCAGTCCCCTACTGATACCGTTGATGTCAGGCAGAACCCTCATAGCTCCATATTTAAACTTTTTTTCATAGATTCATAGATTAATGCTGTGGTTCTCAACCCTTTTCAGGCTGTGACCCCCAAAATAATCATATTTTAACACAAGAGCACTAAGAGTTGAGGCATTACATCTATTGTGAAAATAGCCGATCTACATGCTCACAACGCCTCGCAACGCGAGGCGTTGTGAGCATGTAGATCAGCTATTTTCACAATTACTTACGCCTTACACCCCTACTGGGGTATAGGCCGTTGACAAGCTAGGGACCTATTTATTATTTTCACAATTTCTGCATCTGATATTTGACAGTTTGGCCAATGTTTAATTTGTCATTTTAGAGGTATTAAAAAGTACTTAAATTGTCACTTTAGAAATGTGCATAAACCCTCTATACAACTTTATGTTGTTTTGTTTACTGTTGAGTGAGGAAAACAATGTTACACATTAAGTTAATCGTCTGGGGACCCCCCGAAATAATGTGGACCCACAGGTTGAGAACCGCTAGATTAATTCCCCACACAAGAGCAGCAGATCTACAAGCTTGAACACGTGTTGCTTCACGCTGTGTTTCCAGCTTGTAGATCTGCACATTTTAATACTTTTTTCAAGTTGGGCACTAATTTACCCAAAAAAGTTAAAAACATAAGAGATAAGAGGTTTCTGCCCGACAGCAACGACATCCAGCTCTCTCATCCTCTTATGTTCGACGTCCTTCACCCGTTCTCATACTTACAGGGACGTGCTGGCCATTGGGAAAAGCGGGACAACTCCCGAACGGCCGGTTCATTCCCGGCCGGTCCAGGCCGGCCATTATGGAAAAAAATATATATGTCAGCCTTCGTTCCATTTTGGGGGCTGGGCGGCCAACAAAGTAAATCGTCACTGTCGGGCAGAAACCTTGTATCTCCAAGTTTCAAATTTGTAAATTTTTTCGCAAAGCAAAGCCCTGCTTCATCATACAAGGCTGTCGCACAAAAGTAGTGAAAACAGCAGATCTACAAGCACACAACGCCTCGCGGCGCGAGGCGTTGTGTGCTTGTAGATCGGCTGTTTTCACTAGTTTAAATCACTTTTAAAATGGTTTTGGACATACAAGGTTTCCACCCGACAATGACGAAATATAACTCATGTAATTGGCCCACTGGCTTGTCACTTGTCATGATCTGAAATGGCAAATCTTTGAGTAGCAGCAGCGCTATAGAGAGATCTCTCTCTATAGCGCGCAATGAGGTCCTCTACAACTCTTTTTCCCGGGCTGAATCAGGGGCCCAGCCAGGGCCGGATCTCCCCATAGGCAAGGGGGGGCATTGCCCCCCTAAATGCCCTGTCTGCCCCACCAAACAAGATGGCATGAAAAAATAAAAATATATATATTTCGTTTTTTTTTTATTTTTATATTATGCTACAGCTGTCGCACCACCAAAACCAACACCATTTCATTATATATACATTTTAAAAACTCTGATCGCCAATGCCATCTCTCTCCCTCTCTGCACCTCAAAAGAAGTAAAACAAATAATAATGTTCCAGCCAGGCCAGCAGCTCCGCCCCCGATATGCGTTGAATGCGTAGGAGGGAACAGCAGTCAGTCTCGTCTCGACAGACAAGTACACGCACCACTTCTGGTTGCCAACTAACTTCAGTTTTGTCCAGCGCATTAAGGAACTAATCGAGAGAAGGAACAGTTTGTTTTTTAGTTGTGCTTGCAGCTTGTTTCACTTTAACTTCTGTTCTCTTTCTCTGGCTCTTTCGGTCAATATGCGTCGATTTCTGGTTTCTAAACCTCGCGACGCGAGTAGCACTGCTGCTACGGCTCCAGTCAGTCCAGAGGCAGGCTCCGAGCCGTCGTCGACTCGGGGTACAGCTGCTCCTCGACCCGACCCAAACCCTAACCCCCAATTGAGTTCCACAAGCACGGCAACAAGCTGAAAGCGTCGCCGTTCGCAACGCAGCAGCGGCCGCCGACAACAGCACACGGAGCAGGAGGTAGAGCTGCTGCTCCTCGACCCGACCCAAACCCTAACCCCCAATTGAGTTCCACAAGCACGGCAACACAAGCTGAAAGCTTCGCCGTACACGACGCAGCAGTGGCCGCTGCTAACAGCACTGGCTTAAGCACAACAGCACCATCACAGCCCGCTAATCTTGTGTTTCCAAAACGTCATTTTGGCAAGACAGCACGCGCATTCAGCCCGGGCTGGTACCGTGGAGGAAGACCATGGCTGGAATATTCAGTGAAGCTAGATGCGTGCTTTTGTTTTCCTTGTCGCAAATTTGGAGGAAATATAATGTCATTGTCTGTCTAGTGTCATGTCTGTCTGTCTGTCTGTCTATCTATCTAGTGTCATATCAGTGTATCAATCTATCCATCCAGTATCATATCTATCATCCATCTAGTGTCATCTCAGTGTCTCAATCTATCCAGTATCATATCTATCATCCATCTAGTCTCATATCAGTGTATCAATCTATATCTATCAGTTTATAGTAGGCTATCATTTGCATTCATCTTTGTCAATCAGTTTATATAGCTATCACACCAGTAACATGTCTGTCTTTTGTCATCACATTATTTATCATTTCTTTAACCTTTTGTTGTTTTTTTTGTGTTTTTTTTGAGCGGTGGTCACAACGCTCCTATACGTGGCCGTGTGTGTGGGTCTGTCTGTCTCCGTCCGTGTCTGTATGTAGCCTAAACTTCGGCGCGTAACTAGTGCCGCACCATTTACGCCACTCGCGCAATATATACATCAAAATGTGCGGCTCGGCCGGGAATGGTGTGCTATTACCTTTCGTTCCGATCCGCCTTACCATGCCGACGTAATCGGCAAAAAACGACGCTTAATTGTCCCCATTGACTTATAATGGGACAATGCAAGAAATCACTTTCAAGTATTTTTCTCTCGTAAACCATTGGAGCTACAGTTTCAAACCTCGGAGAGGAGATTCATAATGATTTTTAGAATGAATCGAAAAATAATTACATCACTCGGCCTCATGGTGGCGCTATAACGGCCCACTTTACGTTTTGCCCCGTAACTCTTGAACCGTAGATCGGAAAATTAAAATTCTTTTTTCCCTGGATTCCTTGGGTCAAGACGCATCTCCCCATATAGGCCAGGATAGATTTTCCGCCATCTTGAATTTTCTCCAAAACACACTTTTTGCTCCTTTTCCTACATATTTTCTTCAAATGTCACAGAAATCGGTACACATGATCTATGAGGTGGGTAAACCACCGCTCAGTTCACACGGGTGTGATTGTTTTCTTTTCTTTTTTTTTTACTTTTTTGTGTATTTTATTTCTTAAGTTCTGTGACTTGTACTGTACACAGCATGGTGTGGTGTGTCATTGGTATAAGTGTGCCAAAATGCATAGGTTTTTATGCATTTCTGGCGTTATGACCCCCTAAAAAGGTTGCCCCCCTGGCATTTCCTCTCGCCCCACCTACTACTAGAGCTTACATCCGGCCCTGGGCCCAGCACGTCCCTGTTGGAAAAACACAAGGGAGGCTGACAGACACATACTAGGAACACTTGACCTATTTCCTAGGGACAAAAGGCGTGGAATAGCACTCAGGTTGGAGGCTCTGGCGTGTGCTCACATCACTCTTGTCACGGTTTACATCAGCACTGCACCGAAAGGATGCTGCAATCAGTGGTGGAAAGTGCATTTACTCGAGTATTGTACTTGAAGTCTCTGTAGCCTGCTTGAGACTACACTTTTGAAGAACCTTTACTTCACTTGTCTCTGTTTTTCACCTCTATTTCATACTTCTACTCCACTGCATCTCAGGGGCAAACGTGATACTTTTTACTCCACCACAGTTATTTGAAAACTCTAGTTACACGTTACTTTGTATTATTATTTCAAAACATGCATTAATCAATTAAGCCATAGAGGCTATTTTATATGCCATTCATTAGAAATCTAATGGCCAATCTACAAGTTCACAACCTTTTTACTTTTTATACTTTAGTACATTTACTCAGTCAAGTAACACAGTGTCTCCGTCGGGTGGATACCAAGACAGTTACTTTTCAGGATTCAAATGAAAAAATAGCAAAAGTGGCAGATCTACAAGCTCAAAACGTGTCGCTACTGTTTCAGGTCGCAACCCCAAAATAATCATATTTTAACTGGGGACCCCCCCACCCCACGAGCACTAAGAGTTGAGGCATTACATTTTGTATACTACGGTTCTATTAAGAAAATAGCAGATCTACATGCTCACAACGCCTCGCAACGCAATCACAATTTCTGGCTCCAATATTTGACAATTTGGCCATTGTTTAATTTGTAATTAGGGGTATTAAAAGTCCTTAAATTGTCACTTTAGAAATGTGCAAATACCTCTATATACACGTAAACCTTATGTTGGTTTGTTTACTGTTGAGTGAGAAAACAATGTTGCGCATTAAGCCAATCATCTGGGGACCCCCCCTGGAACCACTGGAGTTAAAGTAATCCGAGTACCACTGCTGCAACTGCCGGCTGCCGTAGCTGCTTGCAACGGTCTTGTGTGTATTCCGTCTTCAGACAGAGCTCGGTGTAGACTGCGTGGGAAGCTAATCATCTCTTTTGTGATACCTCAACTGCTGCTTCGATCAGCGCTCACTTTTCTTCAGTGAAGTCTCTGTGCTCTTTGAAAAAAAGGTCGAGCTCCTATATGCCAATTTTACCGCCATTGAAACACTGAAAGGCTGAATCATTCACAAAATAGTCTTGAGGCCACACACACACACACACACACACACACACACACACACACACACACACACACACACACACACACACACACACACACACTCACACACGACTGAAAGAGAAGGAAGATTCTCACTGTAATGTACCCTCACTACCCTGACGCCTCGTTTTAAGCATGCTTTGAAAGTGAAACTACCGTATCTTCGAGAAACACAGGTTGTTTTTGAAAGGAAACAGGTTTCTTTTTCCTTGATTATATAAGCATGCATTCTTGAAGACCCCTGAGCTACAATCGGGAAAATAATATTTTCCGGAGCTTTTTCTGGAGCAAAAGTTTTGTACTTTTTTTTAAAAGGTCTCCGAATACCAAGAGATGAGATCAAACTTGTGTTTTACTTGATCTTTAATCTAATAAATTCATGTAAGAGAAAGCCTCTATGGGAGCAGTCATGATTCGACGGTTTCTGAATTAGGGATTTAAAGGCCAACCGTGTGGTCGCTCCGCCATGGTATCGCGTGATTCACATCGACTTAACCACTTAAAACCTCATATCGTCGTTGTCGGGTGGAAACCTTATCTCACCGTATCTCCAAGTTTCAAATTTGTCCGTTCTTTCTACAAGTAAAGCCCTGCTTCATCATACAAGGCCGTTGCACAAAAGTAGTGAAAACAGCCGATCTACAAGCACACAACGCCTCTTGGACATACAAGGTTTCCACCCGACAACGACGATATGGTTGATCTCAGGGCTCTAAACTTGTGTCTTTCCTGTTATTGTGGGGGAAAAGCTTTCGCTGTGACGCGTTGTGAGCTTGACGATCTAAAAAAACTACCGAAAAAACCTTCCCCACAATAAGGATGCTGGGGTTTAAACATTAAAGTGGTTAATTTATACACGATGGAGTCACGGGCCGAAATATCCGATCTCCAAGCTTGTTTTCAGGCTCACGATTGGAGTGCCACATCTCTCTCTCTCTCTCTCTCTCTCTCTCTCTCTCTGTGTGTGCTAGTTGGGATTCCTACAATGAATGCATTATTACAGTGAATATCTCTTGCCATAATTACACGCTGGATCGGTTGGTATATCTTATCACGAAGCTGAAAAGCTATTTCTTTATCTATCTCTTAGCATTTAATTCCGAGAAGTGTGACAGCCACTCTCGCTGGCTAATCTCAGTGGCCTTGATTCAACGGATGAGAATTCCCCTCAAAGACATTGATTTATTCCTCTAATATAGAAAGAGAGGCTCGGAGTGGGCGCCATGACGCCACCTGAATTGAACCCATTAAAGCCGGGAAAGCATCTGTGTCATTTTATACTTAGCAGATATACAAGCTCTTAACTCAGTTAGCGCCGGTCGACTTTCAGATCAACTATCTCACTATGGACTTCCCTGCCAAGCGACTTTAATCGACTTTTATATAAAAGCATTGTTTAAGCTTTTATTTGGGTTAATAGACGGAGCGAAATGGTTAGCTTACCTTCGGATGGTATCAACACGTAAACCGTGAGAAAAAAGGATACGATTATGACGTCACCTTTAAACCAGGGCTTCCTGTTTATAATAGCCTCTGCTAGCTGCTAGGCTCAATGAAAACCATCCGACCCTTACGCAGTTTCACTAGGTCGGATTTTGATTCGGAAACTTTCTGTGTGGCATCTGTATACGTTCCGGTGCCCATACCGATGGTGGTTTTAGACGATCAAGCACGAATTGAACAGTATTGAGCTCAGATGGCGGCCCGCGGGTCTCCCGTTCTGAGTCAATGGGGAGCGATGTCATCATCCCATCCTTGAATCTTGTGAATCTTGGTTTTTACATGGGGGCTTGTACAGTCTATCGTTTTAGTGTTACGATGGCTCGCTCTAGTGGTCATTTTGTGGTATGGTAAATCAACCTGGCTTTGAAAATAATGTGATCATGATGATAAAATATAGCTAGTTCCTGGCGCACATTCATATTTAAATTTGGCTGGTAATGGGTGTTAAGGTCTTTGCACAGCTCAAAACCTTGTTTAATCAATATATCACTATCAATATCAACTGATGAGGGAACGTGCTCATCAGGTTAGTGAAATTAGCTAAAACAGGGGTCTTCAATGTTTTCAGACCAAGGACCCCTTAGCTGAGAGAGACATGAAGCAGGGACCCCCTCTACATATTGTATAAATAAATGTGTGATGCAGATTTTCATCGATTTCATAGATAGATTCAGTAGACTTGTTTGACAGCACTGTCATCAGTCTCTGTTGAATTCATGTTAATGTGTATTTTCAGACATTTAACCACTTAAATTGTCGATATTTTCTAAACGTGACCTTTCACTATGTACTTGGTCTGCTCTTTTTACCTCTACACCAAACCTAATTGCCGAAAATATCTGATCTACAAGCTCTCAACGCCTCGCAGTGCGAGGCATTGCTATTTTTGGTTAAAGTTCTCCTCGGAATAGGGATGCAAGGGTTCAAGTTGTTAATTTAAAATAATTATCCTATCACAAGGATTTGGCGGCCCCCCTGTAGTAACTCTAAGGAGCCCTAGGGGTCCTGGACCCCCTGTTGAAGACCCCTGAGCTAAAACATTTAGCCTTTAACGCTTCATTGTGGTCTCTTGATGTAAAAACAGTAGCTTTAAAAAGATGTACCAAAAGTGTACATCTTTCATCATTAAATGATCAGAGAAAGGAACTTCAGAGATACCGTAGAGTAGACAATATCAATGTCTATTTACTGAGTAAAAAAAATAGCTCTAGCGTGTTAGCAAGCACCATTCACATGCTGGACAAGGTTATAGCTGGCAGCAAGATCCATGAAATTCCATTGCCCTTGAATCACTGCAGTCATTAATATGGAAATTATAATCACCAATTCAAATTAGTTGGGCATAATTAGTAAGAGCAATAGACATAAAGTATGAGAACTCGAATAAAAAGTTAGTGTCATACTTAGGGGGCTGATAGGCAGTCATAACAAGTATATTTCATATATTATATAATGTTAGGCCTCTGGTCTTTAGCACTTAAGCCCCATTTTATACTTTGAATAAGTTCGAAAGTAGACAATTTACAAGCTCACAAAGTGTCACAATATAATGCGTTGTGACCTTGGGTGTGTTCCCAAAAACGGATACCACTGTTATAAGTGTTTTTACCCTTCTCTCTTTCATTGAGAATATACCCTTCTCTCTTTTACAGAGAGAATTGAGTTTAAGTATGGATTCGTATGAAGTTTGACATGGAGCTGTAGCTACCATGTTCGATGTTACAGCAATGGTGGGCGGTGCGTCAGCAAATGTCTTTATATGAACCAAACCGCCTGCATATCTACCAATATGTTTTATCACAGTTTTGTTGGCACAGTAATATCTGGCACTACTATACAAACCTCAACCCCTCTGCTTGACGAACAACCCTGGCATCTACGTAGATTGGAATTACTCAACTCAACCTTCATGACATTAAAAAAGAAAAATACATTTACTGTACTTGTATGAACCTTTTTGAAAAATCTTTCAAAAGCGTTTCAAACATGTTGAATCATTTTTTAATTAAACATTTGAGAACTACTGATTTAGAAGGCATGTATAGAATCATCCTCAGGCCTAAAGGTGGTTGCACACTGCTGCGTTTTTCGGGCCGAATATCGGAGTGAATTTCAGAGCGCGTGAATAAAAAAATCAACCTCATGTTATGTCAGTCACGTTTGCACGTTTGCCGCCCGTTTCGCGCACCACTCGGTCCCTTGCTCTCTCTATCTCTCTCTCTCTCCTTGCCCTGAAAAACGCATTTCGCAACGAAAAACGCATCAGTGTGCAACCACCTTTAATGGGTTAATGAACACGGACCCATAACAATTGGTCCGTGACCCAAAATGGGTCGAAACACTGTTTTAGAGTGACTCTCAGAAGTGTATTGGATTGGATCTGACCTTGACTGAAAGGGTCCGACAGACACGTTGGGATCCATCCACACTGTCACAGTACAGTATGTGTCCTTTGTGTTGATAGACGTGCGCTCATTCAGACTGAAGTCATACTTACTAGAGTCTGAAACCCAGCCGGCCTGTAAAAAAAAACAAAAAACAAATGCCAGCGGCATCGACTCGCCCGTACTTAACTCCACTGTGAATATGGATCAGCCATGAGGATCAATACGCTTCCATTAGCCATATCATGGTGATTGGGGGTCACAGCTGGCCTAGCTGCAAAACACTGGGGCAGTGGCCATACTCCAGCCACTTAGTTAATTACCAAAGGGTTTGGTTTATTTAGGCCCCAGAGGAGAAGAGAGGGGGATTGGGGGGGGGGGGGGGGGGGGGGGGGGGGTTGGGGTTGGGGCTAGGGGCCAGATGTCGTACAGAAACCTTTTATCTGTTTTTTTTCTTTTTTACTTTTTGTATTTTTTTGGGTTATTAACGGCCCTCTTGATCATACTACAGCGCAGTGGTGTAACTAAGTACATTTACTTAAGTACTGTACTTAAGTACACTTTTGAAGCATTTGTACTTTACTTGAGTATTTCCAATTTCCAATACTTTTACTTCTACTCCACTACATTTATTTGAAAACTTTAGTTACTAGTTACTTTGCATTATATAAATTATAATATTATAAAACATACATGAACCCCTTTAGCCCTATTGTATACCATAGTTATTTGAAAATAGCCAATTTACAAGCTCACAACGCGTCGCATCGCAACGTGTTGTGAGCTTGTAGATCTGCTACTTTTGATGCTTTGTTACAGTTTGGGACATACAGTATGAGGTTTCCACCCGACAGAGACGATATCATAAGTATCGAGGGGGGGGGGGGGACCTTGTATGTCCAAAATCGTTATTTTTCCAGAAAATGGGGGTGAAAAACTGTGTTCCAATAGGATCCCACGTAGCTTATGATTTAGTCAATAGCTCTTGTTAATACTTTTCATTGGTTCAATAGCCTATATTTATAAAACCGACTGACTCTGTGAGCTTGCAGACCTGTTATGTTTGCTACTTTAGCGTGATACAGTCGTGCGACCAAGTAGTATAGGGCATTCATTTAGGCAAAACATATCAAATAAAAGTTGAATTGTTTGGCGATACAGGGTTTCTGGCCGATAGCAACAGTAATGCGGGCAGACAAGATGACACTTAACCCCTTAACTGCTCCCCGGGTGCTGTCCTAATGGCCGCATCTGTTCCTAATAGTTAGGATGGGTAAATGTAGAGTGCTGCTTCTCAAAGTGGGCCCCGGGGAGGAAGCCCAGGGGTCCATGAGGTGGTTCCAGGGGTCCTTGAGGTGTTTCCAGGGGGAACTCCCCAGAGTCCCCAGCAAAATGAGGAACCAGGCACGTGCACACATAGACATCAAAGGGGGCTTGAGCCCCTGCCCTTTTATCCATCTGTAAAAAGTGCCCCCTCTCCAGACCATGAAAGCAGTTTTTACTTTTACTATGGTGAAAGAAATGCAAATGCCCCTCTTTCCATGCCATACCTGAAGGCAGCATTCAAGAGAATTGCCTTGTCAAAACTCTCCTTTAATGCACTTGAATGCAGCACCTTATGTTGAAAGAATCGCCCTCTCTGTATAGAAATCCATGCCGTACGCCACATCTCCAGTATTGACTTGATTATGCTTAGTTCAGTGTAGTATCACGCATAGAAAATAGCCAACCTCCAAGCTCACAACTTCGACGTGTTGTGAGCTTGGAGGTCTGCTATTTTTTATATTGCCACCAAAAGGCCCTTTTAGAAATGTCAGCCTCTGCCTCTCTAACATTCTCTGCACGTCCCTGTGAGGAACAATAAAAAAGTTATTTTAGTTATATCTACAAGCTCACAATGCTTCACGACATGATACATTTTCATGTCCAAAATCCACGTTCTGTCCAAATGTACTTTACTGTGGCAAATACACAACCAACAACATCTCGTTTAGTCTTTGCTGGCAGTTAGTTTGTGTTAATTTTCTTTATTCTATATCAGTGGAATAATAATTGTGCTTCAAATGCATTGTTTTCATTTTTAGTTTTCATTTGCTGTTCAGTGCTTTATTTGAACAAACCTTTAAAGCTTTTGACGGTTCAGAGCTGGTCTCTCATGTAGAACACGTTGTACAGGCGTTAGATGAAGTACGACAGCTTGGGTGTCAATCATTGTACAATTGAATAGCTGTCACTCATAGTGAAATAAGCTGTTTCAATTAACACCGGGAAAGCATCTGTGTAACTTTAGAAACCGTGAACATTTGTCCAAATCTTTGAATATATACTTACCGGTAATAATAATGTACTGTATATTGTTTTAAAGTAAACATTATTTGAGTAACTAAGACGAATAACAATATTTGATTTTTTTTAATATATATTTTCTGATTTACCAGACTGTAAGCCACAAAATAGTCATTTCTAATCTGTTAAATTGTTAATGCAACCCCCCCCCCTCTGTTTTAATGTTATCTGCTCCCTTTGTCTGCTGAATATTGCTTGTACGGACTTAAACTGTTGTTCCACAAACTGTTGGAGATATACTGTTTTTCCACTTTCCATAAGTATTACGTCTTATAATTCCCAACATATGAGTTAAGTAAAAAAAATCTAAATCAACAAAATGAAGGGGGAGTTCATTACGAATCTAACAGATTAAAAACTAGTTTGTGGTTTACAATCTGGTAAATCAAAAAAATATCTATATTGAAAATCTTAAAATATGGACTTAGACTGTTATTCGTCTCAGGTACTCATTTAACTCAAATCTTAACTTCTGCGGGTCCTTGACCTGAAAAAAAAACATTGAGAAGCGGTGCATTAAACCAGCACGTTGTACTTTTACTTCAGAGATGTTGTACAATGTGTAGTTGAATGCAGACCTGGTGTGACCTGCGTGTGTGGGTCTGTCATCTGTGTTGGTATTAACACGTTGTCACAGATGATACGGTGCTATGCCACCTCTCTGTGGGTGACAGGCACAGCAACAGATTAATGTAATGTCTGTCTGTCAAATCACACCCACCCACGCGTTACGTCGCTGATCAAGACAACATGCTATGCTTATCAACCGACATCACACAGGTCTCTTTTTTCATATTGGCTACACTTTAAACCATTTAGGCCGGGAATTATTTTATAGTTTAGCTATTGAAAAATAGCAGATTATACAAGCTTGTAGATCTGCTATTTTTGAAAAGTCGTGAAGATTTGTGAACATCTTTGAATATATGTGTTTTTTAAAGCGAACATTTGTAACTCAAATTCTGCTTCTGGGGGGTCCCTGGAACTAAATATTTTGAGACGGGGGTCCGTGGCCAAATACATATCATTTTGGGGGTCCTTGACATGAAAAGGTTTGAGCACCACTGACATAGAAACATAGGTTTAAAAAAAAAATGAAAAAAAAAACAAAAAAAAACAGAAGGATTTAGAAGACACTTATAGAATCGGGTCAAACATATTCAAAGACTTAAATGTTCACGATCTTTCAAAAATAGCAGATCTACAAGCTCGCAGTGCGGCACTCGGTGCCGCGCTGTGAGCTTGTAGATCTGCTATTTTTTTCAATAGTTAAAGCATAAAATAATTCCCGATCTAAACGGCTTAATAAAGGTCATCTCTGCTTGAAATTATTGCATTTTTCCCCACCAATCCCCCAGCCATGTAGCGCCTATCTTTCTCATCTATTTAAATGCAAATGAAATGTCAGGCGCAAAAAAAAAAACTTTCAGGGCCACAAACCAGCGTGGAGAATCCACTTTGAACGGATTTGGGGCATCGGGAAAGACAGGACAGATTGTGCCGACGATTCGGATAATGGAATTAAAGTGTGTGAGTACAGTAGACTAGCTATAGGGATGGGATGGTGGAGCTGGAGCAGTGCACCAACATGATCTACCCACCCAAAATGTTTTAGCTGAGGGCCTGAGGGGTGCTTTGGAATAGCAGCACTGGCGTTACATTTTAGACAAACACACTTACTGTAAGGGGGAAATAAATGGGACATACTGGGGGAAATGTCTAGGTTTTGGTGTTCTTTGTAATGCTACTGACTCTTGAACAAAGTATTGCATTGGAGGTTTGCCTACTTTAGAAGCCATTGAGGGAGCTTGAGGACCCTTCTTGTTGTCATATTGACATATTCTTTTTATATTTTAATTATATATTTTTAGAGGCATGTCATGTGGCCTACCTGCTCACACACTTGGTGATCTACTGTCAGATCACGATTTTGGAACCCCTGGTCTACAAGCACACAATGTGTTATGATGCGACACGTTGCGAGCTTGCAGATTGGCTGTATTCACCACTCTTATTATTATAATTTTTTAAATAGAATTTCTTTGATTTTGGTTCTTAAATGTATGAGGTTCTTTTGAAATAATGACCAAAAAATAAGGAAAACTGAGGAAAAAGGGATATTTGCTCACAAAAAGCATAAAAATGTGTCTGACTGTGACCCACAAAAGTGTCCCGACCCTTAGTTTGGGAAACTGGAGTAGACAGTTACAGTAAGAGTAGGAAAACATAAATGCCTGATATATGCTGCACGAGGTAGCCTACAATGCCATTGTGAGCTTGTAGATCGGCTATTTTTGGCAAAGAGCTTTGGTGTAGAGGGGAAAAAGAGCAGACTAAGCACAGAGTGAAAGGTCAAGTTTTGACTGTTCAAGTGGTTAACTCTTTTACAGCTTCGGACGTTCCCGTTCACCCCAATTTTGAACCAAGCGCGCTGCCAATACGGCTCGTTCTTTTTACCTTGTCTGATGACTGTGAGCTGATGAGGGGTCGCGCAACAGTGGGGGTCCCTGCTTCATCTCTCTCTCAACAAGGGGGTCCTTGCCTGAAAACGTTGAAGACCCCTGATCTAAATCATATGTGCAGATCTTTTTATAGAGTTGCAGTTCAAAAGAGCGAGCCACCTGTTGGCTCCGTGTGGGACTGGCGTGCCGTGCAGGAGGGCATGCCGTGCTCGGCATAGATACAGTACTGTACAGTACAGTAGTAAACCAGTAAGACTCCCTAATCGGGAGATAAGCGACCGTTGGTCGCTTATCTCCACAAATAGGCCAAAAGTTTGTTTTACCAATTATCAAGACATACGGGCAGTTGACAGTTTGCCATGGTTACTCATTGAAGTTGAATCTCCATATATGGAGATAACCTACGCATCACACTAAGTCTGACCTCACCAGCCCATATTTGGGCATGAGCAACTTATGTCTCCATATATGGAGATATGATGACATCACACAGTCCTCAGCCGATGATGTGGCGTGATGTCATACAATACACAAACGAGCCCTACAGTATAAAGGGGCAATTCTTGCCAGGAAAGAAGCATTTCTTCGACTCAGACCTTATCGCCAGGGTTGGCTTATAGCAGCTGTCGGTAGGACCATATATGGATTCTGTTAGTGTGGATCTCCTAACAGGGCATCATCTGGGATACAATCCCTTTTATGCCCATATATGGAGATCCCTAACAGAATCCCTTTCATGCCCATATATGGAGATCCCTAACAGAATCCCTTTTATGCCCATATGGAGATCCCTAACAGCATCCCTTTTATGCCCATATATGGAGATCACTAACAGCTAACAGAATCCCTTTTATGCCCATATATGGAGATCCCTAACAGAATCCCTTTTATGTGGAGGTTTTCATAGTAAACTGCTCCCTTACGGTCGCAATAAGGTCTGGGGAGTGTGGCGCGGGCCTCCTTTCATAGGCAGTGTGGAGATGTAAATGCAGGCTGGCATTTGGCTGACGGGGAGGAAGGGGAGGAAGAGGGAAGAAATCATCCTCTAAAGTTGTCCTGATGAGCCCACCAGGGAAAACCCAGACGTTAGATTGAGCAGCCTCCAGAACAGCCTGCACGCATACCAGTGGTGGGAAAAAGTACTCACATTCATTACTTGAGTGAAAGTATCAATACTGAAACGTAGATTGTACTATGTTACAAGAAAAGTCCAGACTTCAAAATGTACTTGAGTAAAAGTATGAAAATATTGGCATTAAAAAGTACTTAAAGTACCAAAAGTTAAAACTAAATGTTTGAAAATAGCAGATCTACAAGTAGATCGGCTATTTTCAAATATCCTAGGTATAAAATAGGCTAAAGTGGAATAATGTATGTTATAATATTATAATTTATACCTGCAAAGTAACTAGTAACTAAAGTGTTCAAATAAATGTAGTGGAGTAAAATTACAATATTTGGATCCGAGATGTAGTGGAGTAGAAGTAAAAGTGTTGGAAATTAGAAATACTCAAGTAAAGTACAAATACCTCAAATCGGTACTTATGTACAGTACTTAAGTAAATGTACTTAGTTACTTTACACCACTGCTGCATACTCTCTCTCTCTCTCTCTCTCTCTCTCTCTCCCACACTCACACACATACATGCCTAAGCACACACACACGTGCACACACAGACTGTACACACACACACAAACTCTCTCTCTCTCTCTCTCTCTCTCTTTCTGTTCATCTCCCAAAGAAACCATAATTACAGTATGACTCCCTCAGCCATATTTACTGCTGAAATGAGTGCAATTGTGCTCACGACCCTCTCACTCAGTGTCACTCTGTAGACAACTGTAACTCTAGCCAGGTGACAGTTGTGGAGGTTTTGTTTTTCCCTCTAGAACAGCCGGTTCTCCCATGACTCCCATAACTCTCAGAGATAGGATACGTTGAGAAAAGCTGCTCTGTGAGAACCACTTTGAGGACCAATGTGTTGCAGTATGTTGGTGTACAACTAGCTCTGGTCCATCGCGTCAGCTACGCTCTGACAGACCCGTCGCTAAATGACTAGACCGGGATTTCTCAGAGCCTACGAGGGCTCAACTTGAGTCAAAATAAACTAAACTACTTCACTACTAACCAAACCAAAGGTAGTTTTGCGTTGTTGAAAGTCTATTCTCTGCAGTGGGAAACCTCTCAGCACCCCACCCACTCTGTAAAATACCTTGTTTTTGTCATGAAATAATACGCACCCACCTCGAGCCACTCAGCTGCCACCGCAGACACAACGGTTCACAACCCGGAAATATGCGGCGTTCGAGTTGGATGCACTTTATTTCATACCAAAAATAGTGCATTTTGCAGAGTGGGTGGGGTGCTGAGGGGCTCACCACCACCGCGGAGAATAGACTTTCAACAACACAAAACTACCTTTGGTTTGGTGAGTAGTGAAGTAGTTTTGTTTATTTTGACTCAAGTCAAGTTAAGCGCTCTTAGGGGCTGAGAAATCCCAGTCTAGTCATTTGCCGACGGGTCTGTCAGAGCGCCAGTGCAGCTGATGCGATGGACCAGAGCTAGTTGTACAACAGACTCGCTGTGAGCAGATTCAACTCCCCACCACGAACGTGTCTAAACGTGTTACGCGAGCCCATGATCTCATCTCTCGGTCTATACGTCTCTCACCTTGACCTCTGACCCTTTCAACCCAGAAACCTAATGACCTTCCCAGGGCAGCCTGCTGGTCGTTCCCACACACAATATCATCTAAATGACCTGCCCATCTGTTCCCAATAGTGACCTCCACTTTGACCTTGCACTTGGGACCTTTTCAACCTAACAGTTAATCATCTCTGTTGCTGGGCAACTAGCCAACTGAACATCATTTTGTATTTTATTTTATTTTATTTTATTTTATTTTATTTTATTATTTTTTTTTTTTTTTTCATTGTATATATCAGTGTTTCTCAAAGTGGATTCCAGAGACTCTGTGGGTTTCTTTATGAGGGTCTAAATTGACCCATGCAAGTCTGTAACTCTGACAGTGTACAAATGGAACGGGTCCATTTGGTTCCATTTGTACACTGTCAGAGTTAAGGGGAGACCTTGAAATTTGAAAGTTTGAGAAACAATATATATCGTCACTGTCGGGTGGAAACCTCGTATCTCGAAGTTTCAAATTCGCAAAGTAAAGCCCTGCTTCATCAGACAAGGCCGTCGCACAAAATTTGTGAAAACAGACGATCTATAAGCACACAAAGCCTCACACCGTGAGCCTCACGGTGTGAGGCTTTGTGTGCTTATAGATCGTCTGTTTTCACTAGTTTATTTTATTTTTTAAATGATAAAAAACGAACAGACATTTTGGACATACAAGGTTTCCACCTGACAACGACGATATGTAAATAAACTACTAAACTAAGCCACAGCACTGCACTGTACCCCAGGAAGACAACACTGGTTTCCATGTGGAGGGAATCAGTGTTAAGCGACTGAATCCATCCTAAACTAAAGCCCAGGCCAGCAGCGTGCATGGTGTATAGGAGTCTCTCTATACATTCCTCGGAGCAGCTGAACCATCGCCCGGGTGAAGCAGCGCACAGTGCCCTTCACGCGCCCTTCCTCCCCTCATCTCTTGTACACAGTCAGCCCCCCGACCGGGGAGGACAAACAGAGGCCTTTATGGCCGCCTCCGAGAACAGGACAGAAGCGGTTCTTCCCGTTCCCAATAGGGGCCCTTTTATTCAACCCTCGCGCGCTTGCCAAACAACAGTTATGGTCATCACTTCCTGCCGCGCGCGGCCCTCTCTCTCGGGCCCTGTCTGTCTCTCTCACGTCGTGCTCTCTCTCTCTTGGCTCCGATACAGTTCTCTGCTGCTGCTGCTGCTGCTGCAGGCGTGCTAAAGGAGGCCTGTACGATTCACCCACTGGCTTCCAATTGGCTTCCAAGTTGCCAAGATGTCCAGAAACAACACAGGCAACTTCCAACAGAGTGGGGGGGAAAGAGAGAGAGAGAGAGAGAGAGAGAGAGATTATGAAAGCGCACTCGTCAGCCAACAGCGTTATATCCTCTCATCATGCTGCTGCTGCTGCTACCCGATCAGTCTTGGGCTTGAGTTTCTACTGTGTTGCACAACATGCGTTGTGAGCTTGTTGCATAGGCTATTTTCGTGCGAATCAGGGCTTTGCGGTACCCAGGCATGAGCCACAACTGAAGATCACAATGGTCACATACTGTCGATGCAGGGGAAGAGCCCTGCATACACACATGTCCTTTTTTAAGGCTATATACACTCATGACAAGTGCCATTCACGGTTGGCCCAGAGCTGGGATGAGAATGCGATTCAGTTGCAGCTTTTTAACCACTTAAACCTCAGAAGTCTAATGCCTCATTCACACTACAGATATATAGTTGAACGTTTTGCTTGGTAATTCAATGTAATCTCAATGGAAACCAGCTTTAAAGGCTGGGCGTGTCGGCTGTCCTTGGAATCCAGCCTTTAAAGCTGGTTTCCATTGAGATTACATTGAATTACCAAGCAAAACGTTCAACTATATATCTGTAGTGTGAATGAGGCATTAGACTCTTAAAGGAGTAGTTCAACCCCAAAATGACTTTTTTTTCTATTGATTAGAAAATTAGATTGATTAGAATATCTCCATGGCGTGAGTAATCAATAGATAAAAGGTCTTGTACTTTGGCCACTTTGGGTAACATCTCAATTCAGAAACATTGCCATTCAGAAGATTGACTTTCATTATTCTAAACCTAACCTAAACCCTAACCTCAACCTCAGTGGGGGTATTTCTGAATGGGGATGTTTCTAAGTGGGGGTGTTTCTGAATGGAGGTCAGCCCCCGACACGGAATCTCTTCGTCAAAAAGTAGCCGATCTATAAGCTCACAATGTGTCACCTATAGCGACACATTGTGAGCTTTTAGATCTGCTATTTTTGGCTAATGTTCCCAGCAGAATATTGGCCAACGCTGGAGTTTATCCAAAGAATTGCAGGGATAAACCGTTTCGGGGGCCTTTGGAACCCGTACAGCATGTATCACCGTCACGTCACTGTTGTACTTGGAAGTCCACCCACTTGGCTTCCTTGAGCCATACTGTAAGCCTAGCTGTGTTAAAACGGATGAGCTGCTGCTCAAATGCATAGGTAATGGAGATTAAAAACAAATTACATTTTGACAAATTAACAGTAAACACAATGGCGTTTAACCCATTTAGGCCTGAACACATTATGACGCAATATTTTATGCTTTAACTATTGAAAAATAGCAGATATACAACGTGCGAGCTTGTAGATCTGCTATTTTTGAAAAATCGTGAAAATTAGAATTTTGACCCGATTCTATAAGTGTCTTTTGAATCCTTCAAAGATTTTTGGAAAATACCTATGTTTCTATGTCAGCAATCTGGCCAGCCATCGTCAAAGAAAAGGTCCTTTTCACTTAACTGGAGCTCAGTTAGTCCGTTCTTGAGAGACTACCATGTCAGTGGTGCTAAAACCTTTTCATGTGAAGGACCCCCAAAATGATATTTATTTGGCCACGGACCCCCATTTCAAAATATTTAGTTCCAGGGAGGGACCACCCAGAAGCAAAATTTGAGTTACAAACGTTCGCTTTGAAAATACATATATTCAAAGATTTGCACACATTTTCACGACTTTTGCAAAAATAGCAGATCTACAAGCTCGCAGCGCGGCACTCGGTGCCGCGCTGCGAGCTTGTATATCTGCTATTTTTCACTGGTTAAAGCATTCAATAATTCTAGGCCTAAATGGGTTAACGTGGGCGGGCTGCCACGGCAGACGAATGGGGTCTCGGCAGAATTAAATCCGCCAAAGGACCCTGCCGAAACGCAGTTCATCATCAGCCCCGTGTTCTTTTGAAGACAAGCTGAAAAGAAATGATCTGTTGGACAGATTTCAACGCTTAGGGGGCTTATACGGGCTTCGGTTGTCTGAGCGAAAGATCAGAGGGATTCTGAGGCTGATTTTTCAGAAGAGAAGCCTTCAAAATTTGGGCAAAACACCGAGGTTTAAGAAGAGATAAGGAAAAGTCGGCGCGTCTCGTCTGACAAATTAACCCAAACCGAACCGAAGGAAATACTTTCGCAACACTTCTGACGTGCTCCGAATGGGAGGCCTTTTCTCCCTTTTTTTGGTGGTCAAAAAGAATCTGCCTCCAATTAAAGCTGGAGCTCGAGTAAACTAACTCCCGATGTTATAATTTGTGCAGCGAAGCCCCGAGTCGACACCCTCCTCCTCCTCCTGTACAGCATGCATGCAGTAGCTACGCTCAAGCAGTCAGGGGCGTCACAAGGGGGGGAGTGGGACTGAGTTACTAGGGCCCAAGGTGGAGGGGCCTGGAATTATTTTATACTTTAGCTATTGATAAATAGCAGATATACAAGCTCACAGGGAAATCGCGCTCTTTCGAACGACCCATCATTTCGACTGGAGGGTTAGCCAACTCACTCCACGGAGGTTAAGGTGAGGGTTAGAGTCGGGTGTCGAAAAGATGACATGTAGTAACAGCGGCCACGCTCCCCAAGCTCACAGCGCGGCACCGAGTGCCACTCTGCGAGCTTGTAGATCTGCTATTTTTGAAAAGTCGCTTAAAAAAAAGTTTTTTAAGCTAACTCAAATGTTGCTTCTGGGGGGACCCTGGAACTACATATTTTGAGATGGGGATCTATACATATAATCTTGGGGTTCCTTCACATGAAAAAGTTTGAGCACCACTGACATAGAAACATAGTTTTTTTTTCCAAAAAACCTTCAAAATCTTTGATTTTTCAAAATAGCAGATCTACAAGCTCGCAGCGCGACACTCGTTGCCGCGCTGTGAGCTTTTATGTCTGCTATTTTTCAATAGTTAAAGCACAAAATGTGAGTGAATCCTGGTACCCAGCAGGGCCCAGCATTTGGTGCGACACCCCTGTGAGCAGCTGTATCTCTCCAGCACTTACTGGTTTGCACAAACGGTGCAGGGCTCCTGTGACAGGTTTTTTTAGCCCAGCGATGCAACGGCACATTGCTGAACGATGAAAGCACCAGCTCTGGCTGAAAAAGGTTTCTACCGCTTGTGGTACAGCCTCAGTGTTCCAGGGAGCGCTCATTTTCCCTCTGTGAGCGAAAAGTCAACACAGCATTAACCCTCAAAGACCTGGAATTATGTGTTACTTTAGTTATTGAAAAATAGCAGATATACAAGCTTGTAGATCTGCTATTTTTGAAAAATCGTGAAAATCGTGAAAATGTTTGTAACGTAAATATTTTCTTCTTTGGGGATCCCTGGAACAACATATTTTGAGATGGGGGGTCAGCGGCCAAATACCTGTAATTTTGGGGGTCCTTGACATAGAAAGGTTTCAGATACACTGATTCAGAGGAAGGATTTAGAAGTCGGGTCAAAGATCGGGTCAACGATATCCAAAGACTTGCACACATTTTGAAGATTTTTCTAAAATAGCAGATCTACAAGCTCGCAGCGCGGCACTCGGTGCCGCGCTGTGAGCTTGTATATCTGCTATTTTTCAATAGTTAAAGCATAAAATAACGGTTAAGGTGGTTAAAATCTAACACGACGTGGGCACGTCCCAGGTCTTAAAGGCTTAAAAAAAAGACCAGGGCAAAATTCTAATCGGGGGGATGAGATATTTCCAGATGAAATTCCTCCGGATCTTCCTCTGCGGTTTTCGCTGACTTATACAGAGTCGGGTTCTCGCTTGCAGAGGCTTAACAATGCCGAGCCCCGCCCCGTTGCAGAGGTTTCCTGCTGGTGGAAAGGGTGAAAGCGCAATATCTATACCTGAAGCTAAATCTGGGGGAAAAAGGCCATTCCAGATCCCCAGTGCCCTGGCTTTTGTGCTGAAGAGCCCAAGTTCCAAGTTTGCCTCCTACATCTTCTAATATTGCCTTTGGTCGTGGTATAAGAACAAGAAGACGAACGGACCGGAGCTTATTTCCTGTGAACCTGTGTTCATAGTTTTCATAGTAATACTTCATAGAGGAAGGTGGTTAAGTGTATATATATATAGTATATATATAATATATATTATATATATATATATATATATATATATATAATATATATATATTTAAAATGATCTAGGAGAGACAAAACTGCAATTGGAAATGATCTAGGCGAGACTAAACTGCTATATAAAAACGTATCTTGGCGAGACAAAATAGCTTGATGATCATTTTCCGAAAGAGCGTCATTACCTTTTCTCCGTTATGAACTCCCTCATGCGTCGTCGTATGTGTTCCAAGACAAGTTTCCCAGACTTTAGGCCACAGTAGCCTTGAAGTTCGAGAGGCAAGCCTGTGATTAAACGATTTCTGGTTAGGGGTTTAAAGCAAAAAGGGAAACCATAGTTTCAAATATAACCCTGTCCACTGACATAATGCAGATGTTCCCTCGATCCATCGAGGCACTTAAGGCAATTAAACCCTGTACACTTGATTGACCGGAGTTCCCCAGGGGTCTGTCCTTGGCCGCCCACTAGTTCCCCCCCCCCCCCCCCCCCCCCCTCCCGCTACAACCACTGAAAGGAGCTGGGCTTGTAGAATCAGCTAATTCTCGCAGAATGTTTGCCTTTTATGACATATAACCTACACGATTTGAAGCGGATAACTTCCAGGCTCCTATCAAGCTCCTCAGTTGCCCAAAAATACAAATATCGTGGCCCAATGGCATTGTAATACTAAACAATAGGATTTAATGGGGATGTTAATGTGAAAAAAGAACAGGAAAACTAATGATACATTTTTTTTAAACGATTTAAAAAATGGTGCCAAAAAGCAATACTGCAAGGCCCTGCAAGTATGAGTACTTTTTTCCACCACTGAAAATAAGCACCCCGAAAACAGCCACCCTGTACCGTTATATCCACTAATAAGACCGGGGGGGGTGGGGGGAAGTTAGCGGCGGTATTCGAGAGCGGGTTTCGACCTGATCCTAGCAGGAAAAACAACGCGCAACAAATCAAAGGTTGGGGGTGCATGGCGGAGGAGAGAGAGCGCGGGGCCGGCGCCAGATGTAGCGAATCAACAGCATACCTCCACATGGACCGCATGTGGTCGCGGCAGCGGGAAACAAAGTCCATCCCGGCCCACTTTGAAAAATAAATGGAGTTGTGTGAAGCCACAGTCCAAGAGAGAGAGAGAGAGAGAGAGAGAGGGGGGGGGCCTTGTTCAGCCTCGCCTCTTGAATAGACAGACGGCACAAACGTATACAAACAGAATTATTATTACCCGACCGCCCCGTCCCTCCCAGCCCTTTTTCGCTGTACTTCTGAAGGGGATAAAAGACGTTCTCTTTGTGTGGGATTAGGGGTTCCCTTTCCAACACAGCCTGGGATTACGGGGTGCTCGACCCCGCGATTTTCACCGCCGTTTGTTTCTAATTTGGCCCAGCTGTTTTCTTTTTTGTTATTTTTTTGCACAGGCATTAGGGTAGCGGGGATCTAGCTCAGTGGTTCTCAAAGTGGGGGTCCTTGGGGGCGAGTTCCAGGGGGTCCTCTGCAAGATGTGTTAATACAGTACAGGACATCAATCGTTTTAAACACTTTATCCATTTATGCTTTGGCTATTGAAAACAAAAATGCAGATCGACAAGATCACAGAGCGTCACTTCGTGCCGCCCTGCAAGCTTGTACATCTGCTATTTCAGATTTGTTTCTTTTTTGTGAACATTTTGTGAAAGGTCCTTAACGGGAAAAAGTTGTAGGACAACTGCTGTAAAATACTGAATTCCCTTTTGAATAAACTACAACCGCTTGTAATAAAAACAAGTAAACATTTCTTTAGCATTACGCACCACATGAGTGGGAGTGAGCAACAAAGTTAGAGTGACATTGTCAAACCCTTTAATTTGTGACTGTTCATTTGTGAGTCAGGTCGACCTACAAATGACTCATCTCTCTCTCCCAGCTCGCCCGTACCGTACGTTGCTTTTATATGACTCAGAGAGTGTAGTTAATTAACTGAAAAGATATCGAAACATCGAGACATTTAGAAAATGAAAAACACAGAACTGCACAATGCATCTCAGGAAAAACAAAACAGCAGATAGTTTTCTTTTTTTTTTTCTAAATTTTTATCCCACAATTTTGTAACCCATTTTTTCACCCAGTGCTAATTGCCTATGTAATCCTGGGCTCTGCTCTCCCTCTGCCGCGCCTGGGGAGACAACGGACTGACCTCATGCTTCCTTCTATGCATGAGGAGTCCAAGTTGCTTCTTTTCACCTGACAGTGGAGATTTCCCTGGTTTGGACGTAGCGCGTGGAAGGAACACGTTATTCCAACCAGTTCCTTTCCCCTCCATCAGGCGCCCCGGCTGGCCAGGGGGAGGCATTATTGAGACCAGGATTACGTGCATGTTTTTGTGAGGGTATCAACCCTAGGAGACACGGAGAGAACATGCAAACTCCACACAGAAAGGCCCTATCGCCAACCCCACCTAGGGTGTGGGCGCTGATGACGCGGAGGAGGAACACGCCGCCAGCGCCCACAGCGTCCCCCGGCGGGAATCGAACCCAGGACCTTCTAGCTGTGAGGCGAAGCGCTAACCACTGCGCCACCGTGCCCCCAGCAGATAGTTTTCATGCCTGGAGGAGAAGCTCATTAACATTCCCCACATGCATGTTGCAGTAGCAGTAGTTTTTTTAGATGCTTCTTAAAACTATTCACAGACTCTGCAGCTCTCTGGTGTGATAATCTATATATCAATGAATCGATACTGTACGAAGAAATTCCAATAGATTTTTCATAATCATAATCGACCAAATCAGGGGTCTTCAACGTTTTCAGGCCAAGGACCCCTTAGTTGAGAGAGAGATATAGCAGGGACCCCCACAACCTTTTATAGATTCCATATAGTTTCATTGTTTGAGGATCACACGATCATCAGTCTTTTCTGGATTCATGTCAATTTGTGTTTTCAGATATTTAACCACTTGAACCGTCATAAACTTGACCTTATACTCTGTACTTAGTCTGCTCTTTTTCCCCACAACACCAAACCTCTCTTCTCAGAATATGGACGCTAGGGTTCAAATGGTTAATATAAAAAAGGAGAACTTGGAGGACCCCTTGTTGCAACTCTGAGAACCCCTTGGGGTCCCGGATCCCCTGTTGATCGATCATATTGATTAACCACGTGAGCTCTGCATTATACTTCATTGTGTACTTTGTGGTGTGTATATATGACCTTTACTCAGTGGTGATTTGTGAAAGAAAAGAAAAGTCGGTTTTCCCCTCTCGCGTTTCTCCTCAGCTGCATGCATGCACGGCCACTCCCGGGTTAATTAGGATACATGCATCCAATACACCCTATTCACGCCCCGCCCACTCAGCAACTTCCTGGTGCTGACGTCATGCTTTGAAGGGGAAACTCTGCTAAAAGCCCATAGAGTTAACACAGAAATTGCAAATTTAATGCATTTTTCCGAATATTAAAATATAAAATATGGATAGTAAAAGGCACAGAGCATTATAATTTACTTTACCGTTCGAAATAATGATTTGTTGGCTTTAAGTCCAGCGATTTCTGTGTTATTTTAGCAGGGTTTACCCTTCAAAGCTGACGTCAAGCACCAGGAAGTTGCTGAGAAATTTGCTTAGTGGGCGGGGCATGAATAGAGCCTATAACCGGGGCTTGATCACCCAATAACTTTTGTTCATCAAGAAGGCTTTTGGGAGGGGTCGTACTGTAATGTGTGTGCCGTTATTATTAACCCATTTAGGCCTGAACACATTATGACGCAATATTTTATGCTTTAACTATTGAAAAATAGCAGATATACAAGCTCACAGCGCGGCACCGAGTGCCGCGCTGCGAGCTTGTAGATCTGCTATTTTTGAAAAATTGTGAAAATTAGAATGTTGACCCGATTCTATAAGTGTCTTTTGAATCCTAAGATTTTTTGAAAAACCTCTGTTTCTATGTCGGCTATCTGGCCAGCCATCGTCAAAAAAAATGTCCTTTTCACTTAAATGGAGCTCAGTTAGTCTGTTCTTGAGAGACTACTATGTCAGTGGTTCTCAAACCTTTTCATGTGAAGGACCCCCAAAATGATATGTATTTGGCCACGGACCCCCATCTCAAAATATTCAGTTCCAGGGACCCCCCCAGAAGCAAAATTTGAGTTACAAACGTTCGCTTTGAAATTACACACATTCAAAGATGTGCACACATTTTCACGACTTTTTCCAAAAAATAGCAGATATACAAGCTCGCAGCGCGGCACTCGGTGCCGCACTGTGAGCTTGTATATCTGCTATTTTTCACTGGTTAAAGCATTCAATAATCCTATCCCTGAATGGGTTAAGCTCAATAAGCTGACGCCACTGCAGACAGCATTGAAGGCCTTTTGTGGCAGCACTGGTAAAATGCATCTACGATACATAAATTGTCCCCCATTTGGCGGCTCGTCTCATTTAGCGGCGTAGGTGTAGCTCCACTCTACGTGTCACGTCTTGAAATCACGTAAATCACAGCCTAATTATCTGGAAGGCTATTTAAAGAACCCCCCCCTCCCTCCACACACACACACACACACACACACACACACACACACACACACACACACGCCTAATGCTTTGTGCTCTGAAGTTAGTAAAATGGCAGCTCTCCTTCATCATTCATCCGCGAGTGAAAATGCAGCGTTGATGATGTGATGTATTGTCGGCTCCTCGATCCTGTCCAGTGGAGCTGAATAATGAGGCCCGCGTTGCGCTCTTAAATTGCGCGTTGCAAGGTGGATCGATGTTGCATTAAAAAAAAGGAAAAAAAAGTGCTTGTCTCTTGTCGGCGCTCGGCAGCGTGATGAATGCTCTGTTTCCTTAAGATTATCGGATTACACACCGGTCGCCCCCGTTCCTAAACGAGCGCACGTGACGTGTACCGTGTGTGTGTGTACAGTTTCGAAACGTGTAGAGGAATCTCGTCTTCCGGGGCGTCCCTGGACAAAAATACAGTATATTCAAATGGTCGGTCCTTGGACAGGGTTTTCAACTGTCACTTAAACAGATAAGTACGCAAGCTAAATGCTTCTTCGTTGTGTTTGACCAACGGTGTCTGGTTCGCTCTGTAATCCTACTGTATGCTGTGATGTTTAATGCTAACGTGATCTTTACTGTATGCTGTGATGTTTGATGCTAACGTGATCTTTTCTCCTTCTCTCCTTCTTCCATGTGCTGCTCGTCCTCGTTTCTTTTCACCATACCAAGGTAAGAGACATGTTTTGTTCTGTCAGCTACTGTAGCTCGCTGTTTAAAGCTTCCCTACACTCAGAAATGTGCTCTTCCTGCAGTTATACATAAATATATACACACACACACACACACACACACACACACACACACACACACACACACACACACACACACACACACACACACACACACACATAATGTAATGTAATACAGGTTGCTAACATGAGTTGTCTCTGTACTTGGACCATTTTTTTTTCTATCTACGCCAAATGTCTTTACCAAAAAAAAAAATGCTGATCTACAAGCTCACATGGATGCTGGGGTTCAAGTGGTTAAATAATCTATAAATACATACATACAGTACATACAAAACTGTGAGATTTATGTCTAGGGCCGGGTGTCCCTTATTTGAATTTGTAGTTATTTGTCAACCCTCGTCCAGATACATACCAGTAAGACTCCCTAATCGGGAGATAAGCAACCGTCACGTCGCATACAGTACACAAACTTTAAAAGGCAATCGTAGCCAATCAGGAGGGAATATGGGAAATGGGACAGATCCATGTTGATGTCATGACTTTAGAAATGCTGTGTACCGATGTGCGTGACTTTAGGGCAAAATCTGTAGGAGCAGTGTCCAAAAAAGTGTTTTGCAATAATCTGCGTCATGGTGGCGCTAGAAGAGGGCCATGTGAGAAATCAGGGCTGGAGGTTGTGGTTTGCCATCCAAGGAGTGTGCGTGCAGAATTTGGCATGGATAGGGCCAACGGTTGCGGAGATACGAGTAGGGCAAAAGTGTGACGTGACGGACAGACGGAGGAACTGACTGACGGACAGGGGAGGGAGGGAGGGAGGGACAGCCGGTGGAGCTTCGCATAGTAGCTTGCGACCTGATGGTCGCAATCAATGTGGGGGTCCTCGACATGAAGCTGTTTGATGAACACGGGGCCTACAGTACTACAGTAGTATAGTCCCTCCCTGTGACGGTTGAGATATGGACCGTGAAGGTCACTGGGGGGGAAACAAGGCCAGGCAGCCGGAGTAGAGCTTTGGAATGGATTCCTCCTCTGAATGCCAGATGTGGGAGAAAAGCCCAGGACGGGGCCACTGGTTGTGTCATCAGCCCCGTGTTAAGCCGTTGAGTGCGGGAACGCGTCTTAGATTCAACCATTATTGTATGCTTTAAGTAGATATACAAGCTCGCAGCGCGGCACCGAGTGCCGCACTGCGAGCTTGTAGATCTGCTATTTTTGAGAGAAAAACAGGAAAATTTGTGCGAGTATTTGAAATTTTTGACCCGATCCTATAAATGTCTTCTAAATCCTTCTAAATCGGTGGTTCTCAAACGTTTTCATGCCAAGGACCCACAAAATTATAGATATTTGGTCGCAAACACCCATCTCAAAATATGTTGTCCCAGGTTTGCTTTGAAAATTATATGTGCAAAGATTTGCGCAAATTGTTTTCGTAAGGGACTTATTTTCAAAAATAGCAGATCTACAAGCTCGCAGCGCGGCTGTGAGCTTGTGTATCTGCTATTTTTCAATAGCTAAAGTATCAAATAATCCCATGTCTTAAGGCCCATCCCCACTGGGCCAGATAACAGATGCAAAAATCTCTTTCTCCAGATAAAAAAAATCTCTTTCTCCATTCAAATGAATGGTAAGATACAGATAAAAAAAAATATCTGTCACAGATATTTTTTTAACTGTATCTTACCATCCACTTGAATGGAGAAAGAGATTTTTTCATCTGGAGAAAGAGATTTTTTTATCTGTTATCTGGCCCAGTGGGAATGGGCCTTTAATGGGTTAACATGTGCCTCTGGCTGTCGTTGTGAACAACTGTTTCCTTTCTGTGTGGGCTCTGCAGTGCACAGTGCTGGGATAATGTTTATGTCCTGAGATAAGCAAGCGTGCTTGTTTGTGCACATGTTCAATAAAGCTGATTACGCTGGTGTGAGCAGAGTGGAGTGAGTCACTTTTTCTAGCCTAGTGTTGATTATCGTGAAGCCCTTAGGAGGACTCCATGTGCCATAAGCTCTTATGGTGCCAGTTATGGAACTCCCACTTCAGGAGAGAAGCGAGTGTATTCTAGAGTCTATCTCTATGCCACTCAGATAAGCCATATTGCCGGGAGCGGCTAGTAATAGCTCAGCGTTGAGCTAGCATTATGCTAACAGGGAATAAAAGTAGATTTTTGTTTTTGACTGTACAAGCTAAACAAATACAAATAAATAGAGCTGCATCTGTTCTCACAAGCCCTTTAGGGCGAGGTCGCTTTTTGCCCTTTGGCGTCTTACTGGTGAATTAAATGTAGACAGCATGTTATATATACAGATGCTAGGTGGATTCTTGACCTGGTATCGTAGTAGTTTAGACTGATGCTAGATTCAATCTTTACCGGGTATGTGTCATATTTCAATGTACAGATTGCTATTTTGATTGTACTGTAGTTTAGACTGATGCTGCTAGGTTCAATCTTCACCTGGTATCATATTTCAATGTACAGCTTGTTATTTCGATAGAATATCGTTTTTAGACTGATGCTAGGTTCTTGTTAGGATCCTATAGTTTCTTGAGCTCTGCGTTCTATCTATGTGTTTGCTTTGCTTATTGTAAGTCGATCTGGTGAAGAGCATCTGCTAAATGCCTATATTGTAAATTGTAACTTCACCCATCAGTTAGTGCCTGATGCACAGCTGCTTGTGTGGGGAAGCAGGGAACTCAGTCACACGTGGATTTCAACAATGAGGAGTCAGTCAACCCAGTCAGTCAGCCAGCTTGTCTGTCTGTCTGTCAGTCAATCAGTCTGTCAAGAACAGAGCATCTATTGTACAAGCTAGCTCACAATGAATCACAATGCGACACGTTGAACTGTTATTTTCTGAAAATGTTGGCAAATCTTCTCTCATGAATGTCACTGTAGCTGGCACAAAGTATTTTCAAATGGGGGCCCTCGGCCAAATACATATCAATTTGGGGGTCGGTCAGTCAGTCAGTAATAACATGGTGTGGTATTGGCCGGCCACAGATAAGTATAATAGCAGTGTTTTTCTCAGGCACAGCATTGTGTCTTCTCTTGGTGACAATTCAAAGAGCTTCCAGACAGCGTTGCCAGATTTTGGGGGAGAAATAAGCAACCAGGTTTATGAAAACAAGCCCAAAAGAAGCAACTATTGGCCACATGAGCACTTTAAAAACTAACATAGATCTTTTTTATTTTAAATTGCAAATCTGCTAGTTTTGAAAATACATATTGAAAAAAAAAAAGTAGAATATTTTTCAGACAATCTAACAACATAAATCTGGTACGGGGGGGTAGCCGCTGGCTCAACATATTTTCAGATGGGGATCTGTGGACAAATACATGTTAATTTTGGGAGTCCTTGCGATGAAAATGTTGTAGAACCACTGGTTTAAACAACTAGGAACAATTACGAAGCCCAAATGAGCAACTATACTGTACACTTCAGAAACAAGACCCAAAATACGGCAACCCGCAAACTACCAATAATTTACAAGCAACAAACAACCCCAAAGTGGGTTATCATACACAGACATGGCAACATTGCCTCCATAGTGGACGTTGTCTTGCGTGTGGGAACACCTCAGTGGTTTTAAGTCTCCATTGGACCAGGTGTGGCACATTCGTTTCACAAGCACAGGAATAGCCACTTTATTGCAATGCCAATACATCCCACTTTATTAAGGCACTCTTTGGGGGGGTCTCGGTCGTATCAAGATGATTTATATACCACTGCTATTCCTCAGTTAAGCCTTTGTAGCTTTGCAGTCTTTTAGGGCCGAGGCAAAGATCGTAAGGGACTTATTTCTCAACATTACACACTTTTCTTTTATCCTTTCTTACCGTGTATACACCATAAATACAGACGACCTTGCACCGAGGCGCTTGCGTTGTATAGAGGAGAGCTCAATGAAAATTGAGTCAGAAGGAGAGGGTGGAGGGGGAAAAAAGGCTTCACTTGTTGAGTAAATACATGTATTTATGTTAATTATAAATCAATGCTTTCACGGGTCAGGGTCTCCTTCAGGGACTTGCTGACCAAAATACACGTTATTTTATTGTATTTGTTTATTTAACAGGGACAATGCACACCAAACATAGGCCTATAGTGAATACACCAGGGACCCGCCAGCCAGGAGCTCATTTACATTCCTGGGTCCCCGGTGGGAGTTGTCGGTATCACACGCAGTGCATAGACTGGAGATCAAAGGGAAATCATTTGAAACAGTCTTAAGCAGTGGCGGCAAAGGTACTCACATGTTTTACTTGAGTAAAAGTATCAATGCTGCAATATACTACAGGAAATACTCTCTTACAAGTACAAGTCTGGAATTCAAAATGTACTTGAGTAAAAGCATGAAAGTGTTGGCATCAAAATACACTTAAGAGGAACACACACTGGACGCGGAGGCGGCGCGGAAGCGGCGCGTCAAAAAATACGGCCCCATTATTTTCAATGAACTAACCCACAACGGGGCCGTCAGACGCGCGCAGCCGCGGGTCTGCCGCCTCGTCTGCCGCGCCGATACGCCGCTGTTTTATTTTTCCAGCGTTGCCGCGCGGTGAACATGTTCTCCCATGGTTCTCCCCACCGGGGGAAATGGATGTGCTGTGTGGCAGCACGCTGCATCCAGTTGGGGTTACCGCCGGCACTTCACGTGCGTCGATAGCGCGACGCCACGCTGCGCAGCTCCCGTGTGTGCTCCCCTTTAAAGTACCAAAAGTAAAAGTACAAAATGTTTGAAAATAGCAGATCTACAAACACACAACGTGTCGTGATGCGACCCGTTGTGAGCTTGTAGATCGGCTATTTTCTATAAAATAGGGCTAAAGTGGATTAATGTATGTTTTATAATAATAATCGTTTATACCTGCAAAGTAACTAGTAACTAATGTTTTCAAATGATTGTAGTGGAGTAAAAGTACAATGTTTGCCTCTGAGATGTAGTGGAGTAAAAGTACTGAAAACTGAAAAACTGAAATACTCAAGTAAAGTACAAATACCTCAAAACTGTACTATATAAATGTACTTAGTTACTTGACACCACTGAGTCTAATCGTAATATATATAAAACTACACAGCTGGATTTGATGTATAGTAATACATTATGTGTATAGAATACAAAAATACAGAATCAAACACACGTTGCTTTTATCATTTTAAATGTTCATGTTTAGGCCGTGTTTAACTGGTGTTTTCGCCTGCAGCTGTGAGCTATATTTCAGAGCACATTAGTGTGTGTGTGTGTAGATCTTGAGTGGACTTCATAACAGCTGTACTACAGACATTATTATGCAACGGGACCTTTTTTTAACTTCAACATGAATAACCTGATAGAACCGACAGACTTAAAGTCTGCTGTGCATCATGTGTGTGTGTGTGTGTGGATAGTGGCATGGCAGATTGTGTGTGTGTGTGTGTGTGTGTGTGTGTGTGCGTGCGTGCGTGCGTGCGTGCGTGCGTGTGTGCGTGCGTGCGTGCGTACAGTCATTGCTGTGTGTATGTGCGTGCGCACATGGGGTTTTGATCCTGTCAGCCTATACGACTAGATATGGTAAATGTAATGCATTTTTATAGCACTCTTTTCGGCCACTCAGATGCACTTCACAATGTCCTTGACATTCACACACACACACAACACGCCGTTACACATCCCATGCTGATGCGGTACACATTCACACACTGAGGGCAGAGGCACCCATGCAAAGTCTGCAACCTGCTCATCGGCTAACAGTTAGGGGTTCGGTCAGTGCAGTGGCGTCACACCAAATTCTGGGCCCCCAGTACAAGCATTCACTGCGGGGGCCCCTGTGCTTTAACTATTGAAAAATAGCAGATATACAAGCTCACAGCGCGGCACCGAGTGCCGCGCTGCGAGCTTGTAGATCTGCTATTTTTGAAAGAATGTGAAAATGTGTGCAAGAAACCTATATTTCCACGTCAGTGGTGCTCAAACCTTTTCATGCCAAGGACCCCCAAGATGATATGTATTTGGTCACGGACCCCCATCTCAAAATATTTAGTTCCAGGGACACATTTTCACGACTTTTCAAAAATAGCAGATCTACAAGCTTGTATATCTGCTATTTTTCAATAGCTAAAGTTACTAGGGCCCCTCCACCTTGGGCCCTGGTAACTCAGTCCCACTTTCCTCCCCCTTGTGACGCCCCTGGGTCAGTGCCTTGCTCAAGGACAACACACAGCCTCGAGGAAGCCGCGAGATTGGAACCGGGAAACCTTCGGACCCCCTGGTGGTCTATGATATGAAGCCCAAAAGAAGCGACCAGGCTATGTGCAGTGCACTTTAAACGTAATACAATGTATACAGTACGTGTGTGTATACTGTATACATTGTATACATATCTTGAAAAGAAAAAGTGAAATATTTGGAATATACTAGTGAGACGCCTCAGGGCGACAAGCGACCTCGCCCTTTAAGGCGAGGTGGTGCGGGGCGAGGTTGTGCCACAGTCAAGTGGACATCAGGGATGTGGACATCAGAGCGGCAAACCCATTCTGGTAGAGTGGTTCCCCTGACATCACAGTGACATCAGAATCATGACATCATGATGGCACATTTTTACGTTCTTTGGGTTTGCCCATAGGCCGTATACACGTCTACACGTGTACACGTGTACACGTGTACACGTCTACACGTCTACACGTGTAGACGTCTACACGTGTACACGTGTACACGTCTACACGTGTACACGTCTACACGTGTACACGTCTACACGTGTACACGTCTACACGTGTACACGTATACACGCAGACAAGCGGTGACGTTTCTCATGGTAAACTTTGACCTTCGGTTGCAATCATATTTAAAGTTATACCATGTAACTTTTTTTATAAAACAAATCTTAAAATTGTCCTAACTGTTAAATCGCTAAAGTTTTAGAACCCCCACTCCGTTATTTTCAGCTTCTGAAGCCTTCTCTTTATATGTTTTCTACTTAGCCGTGACAGGGGCGGGATTTCCCGGCAAAATTACGTCATCACACTACCGGCCAATCACAGCGAGGGTTATACACTGCCGGCCAATCACAGCGCATCTTGAAGTGGGGTCGCCATATTTGTAGTCGCCCGTGTGTCTCTATACTCAAAAGGTAATCTCGCCTACCAGGCAGGGTGAAGGAGTCCGTTTTGCCGGTTGCCTGAACGCACAGGAACCAGGGACCCCTCTAAAGATAGCTCTCGGCGAGGTGGAGGCAGACGCGGGGGTGTGAAGGTACGAAAAACGGCCGAAAGACGCGGACGCGACCGCGGTTTGCTATAGGGCTAATGACCACTAGTTGAGCATCTTACACAGTATAGCTTTAATTTCATTTATTTTTTTCTGATATGGGTCTGCGGAGAAATACATTAATTACGGGTTACACATCTCCATTCAGAAACATTGCTATTCAGAAGATCGACTTCCATTATTCTAAATGGAGGTGTCACCTAAACCTAACCTAAACCCTAACCTCAACCTCAGTGGGGGTATTTCTGAATGGGGATATTTCTACAGTAAGTGGGGGTGTTTCTGAATGGAGGTCTGCCCCCGAGAACAACGGGATTCCCCCCTGATCCAGCCTTACAGGCCCCATGCAGTAACAGTCAGACACGTGATACATGGAGATTACTCGTGTCATTCATCATTTAGCCCGGAGGCTACCTTGCACGAACCTTGCATCAAAGATAATTGATTGGCATCATAATGGGAACATATGTACAGTAGCCTGCTTAATGTGGCGTAACGTAACAACTCAATGTGTCAATCAATAGGCTATCACGTCATCATGTGTGATCAGTGCAGTATGACTTGCAGCTGTGTCGAGGCGTGTGAATGAAGTCTGTTTGTGTACAGGAGGCCATTGTTTTGATGCTCAAAGTCCGTGCAGTGTAGCTTGACAAACGACAAGGCCACCACCCCATACATAGTCTAGAGAGCATACATGGGCAACTGGCGGTCCGGGGGCCACATGCGGCCCCCACCTTCACTTAATGCGGCCCACAGGTCAATACTGATATATTATTGATTTCAGCCGTTATAATTCCAAACATGACCTGCCTTAATTCCGTCAGTATATATTAGTAGCTTAATGACTAGTACAGTAGTATTAAAATGTATTTTTTTTATATCCAATGTATTTGTATTTAGGTTTATAAAGTTGAGTACGGTATATTACTAAATGTGTTTGAAATGTTACATTTCAGGATTCCAATTAAAAAATAACAAAAGATAATTCACGATTCCAATTCAAAAGAAGCAAAAATAGCCGATCTATGCTGCGATGCATTTTGAGCTTGTAGATCTGCTATTTTTGCTTTGCATGAGATACTAATGACAAAGTTGGACGTAGCACTATGCAATGTGGCCCTCTGGGGTAAAGGTGGAAATATAGTGGCCCTCGCCATCATCAAAGTTGCCCACCCCTGGTCTAGAGCATACATGGGCAACTGGCGGCCCGGGGGCCACATGCGGCCCCCACTTTCACTTAATGCGGCCCCTCAGGCGAGGCGTTGTGTGCTTGTAGATCTGCTGTTTTCACTAGTTTTGTGCGACAGTCTTGTATGATGAAGCAGGGCTTTGCTTTACCAAAAGACATACACATTTGAAACTTGGAGATACAAGGTTTCTGCCCAACAGTGATGATATTTTAGTGATTATGTTGCGAAGAAAACGTTGAGATAGCCGTTTTGGTTAGAATTTACTGAAAATAACTTTGTACTTCAAGTTTAAAATGATACTAAATATTTTTTCAAGTGTCCAAATAAATTCCAAATATTATCAAATGATCTCGTGGCACCCCTGGACTACCATCACGGCACCCCAGGGTGCCCCGTCACCCACTTTGAAAACCCCTGGTCTAATGGCTTCTATTTTATTTATAAAATGTAACAGGAATTCTTCGCACTTTTCAGAGGTTGCCTCCAGTTGTTGAGTGGGAGGTGGGCCGACTGCTGAGTCGATAGCCTGAAATAGGACCCTGGGATTGTGATTATTGGATGTGACTAAATTAGAATAATAAGACCTTTTTGCCTCCTTGGCAGCATTCTGATATGCAGTCATGCTTTCTCGGAGTGTGTTATAGAAGGGAGCGAGCTTGTCTTTTTTTCCATTTTCGCTCTGCTCTTCTGCATTCCCTTTTTGCACTCTCTTGTTTGTTCATTGTTAAAATACATGGCTTTGGATTTAAGATTTTTTGTTTTAAAAGGAGCAATTTTGTCCAGGATAGTAGTGCATTTATTGTTAAAATTACAGACTAGCTCGTCAACAGAATATTGGGGTCTACAAGCTCTACAAGGAGTGAGTGTGAAAATATGGTATAGTGGCCCTCTCCATCACTAAAGTTGCCCACCCCTGGTCTAGAGGCCAATGTCTCTTAGCCTCGCCTGGCATTACCGCTCTGTCTGACTATATTGCAGTGTGTGAGTAGTAAATCATATTTCCCTAAAGTCCACAGTAAAATAGAAAAAACGGTCATCAATCTATGCATTTGGCTGCTTAACCACTTTCATTAAACACTTTGAGTAGAAGGGTAGATATAAGTTCAGTAAATGTTTTGTAAAATTCAGACGTGTAGCCATCAGGCACTGGAGCTTTTGAGCACTGCATTTCAGAGATCGCATGGTGTATTTCTCCTATGGTAATAGCTCTTTGAAGCTGATTATTGTGTTCTTGATTAATGGAAGGTATATTTAAATTATCAAGGAAGTTATCGATCAATTCTCCCAGTGATTCTGAAGAATACAAGCCAGAGGCATCCCTATTCTAGGATGCCATTATGGGCGGTCATTATAGGCAACAATCTTTCTGAAAGCTTCAAAGAGTTTCCAAAATAGTGGAAAATAGCCGGTCTACGGGCTCACGCGACGCGCCGTGCACGGCACCACCGTACGACAAAGTGCATTAGCTTTCTTTTTATTATTATTCTAATTTTGTGGAAAGAGGCTCTTTGTTCGCTTTGTACGTTCACTACACGAGAAGGATAATTGCAAAGCCTCTGCAGAGACGCACAAGATCAGAGAAAAGAACAAAAAGGAAATCAATGGCAAAAAGAAAACCCTATATCATCGCCATTATTATCACCTCAATATTTGCAATGTCTCAGTGAGGCTTTGACAAGAGACCAACACAAGCTTTGTTTGAACTAAATAGAGATTACTAGTTGATTACTAGTAAGGCTGGCTCAGTCCCACTGCCATCCAATCTAGCCGTTCCTCAGCGGTACTGTGTTAGACACACAGAGCCCCAATATGAACGGATCCCACATTTGATATGATCTTTATCTCTGGAACATACTGCAAAATCCTCAGCCTTGATTTAACTCTGATAGTGTGCAAATGGAACCGAAATCGACCCGTCAGGGTCCATTCGGTTCCATTTGTACACTCTCATGTTTACAGACCCATTAGGGTCCATTGTGTTCCTAGCCATCGATCATTTTTTAAATGGGGACCCCCTCGAACCCACCCTCAAGGACCCCACATTGAGAATCATGGACTTGCATTCACCTTCGCCATATTCAACCAAAACGTGATATGTCAGTCTGAAGGCTATTCTTTTCTCTAGGGCTGTCACAATTATTACATAATCGTCTAATCGCAATTATTTGACATAATCGTCATAATCGTTTCATGTTGAAAAATAGTGGAAATGGCTGATCTACAAGCTCACAACGCTTCGCATCGCGCATAGCCTTTTTCTCTCTTTTTATTAGATAACCGTTGCCATTCACGATTGTCTGCCGTCTCTGTCACTCAACGAGGCACGGCTGAGCCACCATGACGACAGAAGGGATCGTAGGAGAAAGGGAACAATGTCACTTTTTTTTTAAAAAGCGACACGAAACACGTGACGCCAGTCTGTGGCGCGAGAAGAACGCGTGCACTCGAAGATGACGCTCTCTTTTGGCTCATGAAGCCCCCCTCTCTCTCTCTCTCTCTCTCTCTCTCTCTCTCTCTCTCTCTCTCTCTCTCTCTCTCTCTCTCTCTCACACACTGCGCTTCCACTGTTTTCTCCTCATTAATCCCCATGCTTGTCATGTATCCAGCCATGCTAATCCCCCCACCCACAACGCACGCTCCCCTCCGTTCTCCAAACCCTCATGTCTTCCCTCATACCTCGGTGCGTTCGGTTCCCCCGAGCACATTCCACCTTGCCTGCCTACTTACCACCTGCCTGTCACGGCAGACATGATCCTAAGCCTTTGGAGAGAGAGAGCTGAACATTTTGTACCGTGGCTGGCAGCCTATAGAACGGATCATGGGCTAGGATGAAGTCGGGATAGGGTTTTTTAACCGCGTGAACCCCCTAGCGGCGCTATTCTGGGCGAAAGAAGTGGTGCATTTATATACTGTAGCAGCTTTACTCAAGGTGCTTTACACATCATTCACCCGTTCTCACACCACGATGGCGGTGGAAACCATGCATGGCGCCACCAAGCGGCTCATCGGTAGCAGTCAGAGGTTCAGCGTCTTGCTCAAGGACACTTTGTCACTAATCCAGGCAGGGAAGGAGATCAAACCGGCAACCTTCAGGTTTCACAATCGGCCGCTCACCCGCTCTACCTCCTGAGCCATTGCAATTTACAATTACAACTTACAATTTAGGCATTTAGAAGACGCTTTTAGTCCAAAGCGACTTACAATAAGCACGTAATACATCAATATAGTAAGCAAGATAATATGTCAGTGCATCAACAGCAATACAACAAATGCATAGGAATATCAATCTAGAAAAACAATGCTATGGGTTTAGGTGGAGTCTGAAGAGGTGAGTCTTCAGGTCACGGCGGAAGCTAGGGAGTGAGTCTGAAGTTCTAAGTGCGACAGGCAGTTTATTCCACAGTTTGGGGGCCAGGATGGCAAATTGTCTAGGACGAGTGGATTTTTGTCCTGGAGGCTTTTAGCGAGGGTTCTGTCAGCATCCCTGTGTTGGCTGATCTAAGTGAGCGGGTGGGGTTGTTTTCATGACATCTGAACATAGGTGAATAGACGGTGAAGATTAGCAGATCCTCAAGCTCTTAAGGCTTGTAGTTTGGCTGTTTTCGACAAGGAGATTTGGGGTAGAGTAGAAAAAAGGATGGGGCCAGCTATAGACCCCTGAGGGATCCCGGTCAACCAATTATACAGGGTTTTAAGTTATCACCCAGACATTTGGTCATTAACCAAACGAAGGCTGCGTTGTGATGAATGTCCGCACGATCATTTCTTCGCCACGCAGCCTTAGACTTAGTCGCAAACGACACATCGTGCAAAGACGTGCATCTGATCAACACGGGGGCCGCGGGCCGCGGCGGCCATGTTTGACATGCTCAGTGCGTACTGGCACCTTATCCACCTGTTTCCGCAGCTAACGTCGCTTTGCAGATGCAACCGCCGTGAGCTTGTAGATCACACTCGACTGCGACGCCGGAAATGCCGCACACCTTCTGCGCAATGCACGATGCATGGGACGTTAGATTCTTGTGGATAGTAGCGCTGATTGGTCAGTTTACTGCCTTATCAGCCCAAGTGCTATTATCAGTTATCACCCTCTCTATCCTTTTACACCCCCCACCCCACCCAGGAAGACTACAGGGCGAGATACGTGAGGCTAAATAATATATAGTAGCCGTTGCTGGTCCAAGGTTAGGTATCTCTCCGTTATGAGGGATGTGTCTGGTGCTGAAAAGTGTCGACGCTGCATTTGTATCTTGGCCGTGGCAGCTGTCCAGGCGGGAATATGCACCATCCATAATCCCCCCATGTGTCTTACTGCATCCTATAGCCAGGGAGCTCCACTGTACATCTCTATGTGGAGACACTGGACGTTGTCCCAATTCCTTCTGCCCTGTTGAAATGCTTCCCCACATCTGCCATTTCAACTCTCGATTGCCATGAAATAACAGGTTTATTAAGCCATTTAGGCGTGAACGCAAATCTGTGTCACTTTAGATTTCGACTAGATGTCGACTTTAACCGTTATTTAATGCTTTATCTATAAAACAAATAGCAGATCTGCTATTTCTGAAAAGATCGTGAACATTTTGTGCAAGTCTTTGAATATTTTTGACCCGATTCTATAAATGCCTTCTAAATCCTTCTTCTAAATAAGTGGTTCTCAAACTTTTTCACGTCAAGGACCCCCAAAATTACATGTATTTGGTCACGGACCCCCCCCCATCTCAAAATATGTTCTTCCAGGGACCACCCAGAAGCAAATATTTGAGTTACAAACGTTCACTTTTAAAAAGATACATTCAAAGACTTGCACAACAAAATCACGACTTTTCAAAAATAGCAGGTCTACAAGCTTGCAGCGCGGCACTCTTCCCATGAGCAGATCGGCGCCAGGTTTCCTCCGACGCCAACCGACGGGGTATCTAACACACATTTATTGTTTTATTTGGATCCTGTTAGCTGGTGCTTTAGTGAGTGCTATACGCGCAGGCTTCCTGGGGTCCGCACTGTAAAGAAACCTCTTATCTCAGAAACCTCTTATCTCCATATATATATTATTGCCAGACCCATGACATGGGTAGGCCTACATAAGCAAATGTCGGTCTGTCCGGGTTTTCTATATAAAGGGTATATATGATGATGACATGATGATGACATGCCTACAAAAGGCATGATGTCATAAATGATGATGACAGACAGGGTCTGGCACAACCAGGTTGACCTGGTCTAGTTTTTCATAAATAAACGCCCTACTCTCACTACAACGTCAAACAAACGCATCAAAATGCATATCTACAAGCTCGATCTGAGCTTGTAGATCTGCTTCTTTCGTTTTTTTTGAGCGGTGGTAAACCGCTCCTAAGAGTGGCTGTGCGTGTGTCTGTAGCCTTTTTCCTCAGCGTTTTGCCATAGTAAAATGTGTGTACGTAGCATCATGTTTGTCTAGTGATGTCATATGTCGTATGTCTGTAGCCTTTTTCCTCAGCGTTTTGCCATAGCAAAACGTGTGTGTGTAGCATACCCTGTACATCCTAGACTCAAATACTAGTCTGAAGACGTTATGCAAGCACGACCACCGCTCACTTCACATTGGGTGTGATTTTTTATTTGGAATCCTGAAAAGCAACAGTATGAGGTTTCCACCCGACAGAGACTATTTATCTTTTATTTATGAGACCGTCGGTTTCTTTTTTTTTGTGCCATTGTTTGCAGGCACTGTGGTAAATGAAAATATATAAAAGCTGAATGGGTTTACATTCTATTGTTATATCTTTTTTCCCCCCAGTAACCTGCTGTATGTCTGTCTCTAACTCGTAAATAAGAAGCAACACATCAGGATTTATAAGAAAATGGTTATTATTATAGGAGGGCTACTACTATTATCTTCTCCTGCAGCACATCACATAATGGACCGCTATTGGATAGTTGGATACTTGTGTATTTTTTAAAGATAAAAATAATTCTGTTTGTCTCTGATTATGAGGGCTGTCAAGTTTAAAAGTATAACATAACATTGTAACCAGGGCAAGAATTGCATGGAGGCCATGGCCGTCGTTGCCCCTCAGTTTTGCCTTGTGCCCCTCAAACCAATGGCATGACTTGAGGCAACAGTGGCCTTAATGCCCCAGCTGACTGTACCACTTTCTCTTCTGTCTCTTCCTTGTCAATATGTAGATAGTAGTCACCGATGTCTCTTTCTTGTCATGTAGACACCAGTGTCTTTAAACCTCCATTGACTTTGATTATTGCAGGACTGAGCATGGATCAGATTGTAAACACCATCATTTATCTATTTCACTGCAGATTAGGTTATCATCCCTAACCCTTAAATGCAACAAATTCTTTCAATGGATTTGGCCTTTGTGCCCTCAAAAAATGGACAACACCAATCAAAAAATGGACAACACCAAAGGCCAAGTGGCCTTGCCTCTAAAATGACGAAATTCCAGACCTGATTGTAACTATTTGTCTCCCATTATTAGGTCTGTCAAGTGTCAAAGGGTATACATGTACCCAATGATGGTTAGACTTACATTAACACCTGTGATTCTGCTTTTTTGATACCAAAGATTTTGTGGTGGCTTGTGTAGCCTGTGATATTAAATATTGGAATGCAAATGGAGCTGTGTTTTAAGCCATTCCATCCCCAAAAGATATTAAAAAAATCAATTGAGGCGATCATTAAAGCTTAGCTTTAATATAAATCCAAGTAGGCTATCCATAGCTAACTAGATGTTAGAGGGTGTGCTTCTTGAAAAATCAGTATTTAGATAATGCCTTTTCCCAAAGCACATCACAATATGTACAGTATGCTATTATGTACAGTGCAGTATGCATTAAAGTCCTTGCATTGACTGATGATATCATTTGTCACTGCACATACTCCTACGGGGCTGGGGCGGCACCTGTCAGCAGGTGCTGGACGGGAGGCGTAGGACAGATCTACGTCCTCCCGGTGGGGACTCCTCACTGGCAGGTGAGATGGTAATGACAGTACACAGCAGGCACGTGCACATATAGGGGGGCTTGAGCCCCTGCCATTTCTTTCGTCTGTAAAAAGTGCCCACTCCAGACCATGAATGCAGTTTTTACTATGGTGAAAGAAATGCAAATGCCCTCTTTCCATGCCATACCTGAAGGCAGCATTCAAGAGAATTGCCTTATCCAAACTCCTGAACTTGAATGCAGCATCTTATGTTTAATAATTGCCCTCTCTGTGTAGAAATCCATGCTGTTACGCCACATCTCACCGTATCTCCAGTAATGACTTGATTATACTTAGTTTAGTGTGAAGTACCTAAAATAGCCAACCTCCAAGCTCGCGCTGCGACGCGTTGTGAGCTTGGAGGTCTGCTATTTTCAATATTTTCACCGTAAGGCCCTTTTAGACATTTGAGCCCCTGCCTCTCTAACATTCTCTGCACGTCCCTGGTACACAGACACGTGTGAGCGGATAAAAAAAAGTCTAAATGCTAGTGCAAATGCTTATAATTAAAGGAGTACAAAAAAAGCCATTAATATGATGACTGGTCTCTGGTAGGAGTCTCCTATAGAGCGATGGCACGGCCATCAAATTACTGGTTTAGGAATACAAAAAGAAATCAACATTAATTCAGTTTCATGGTATAGATGTGTCGTTTCAGCTCTTCAGTATTTACCCCTTTTTTCTTGAAAATGTCCTGCAAATGCATTTTTTTGTGGTGCCCGTCGCAGGTTCGAATCCCGATCCCGGCGACCTTTGCTCACTCCATCTCTCTCCCCATTTCCTGTCAGTCTACTGTCCTAATCAATGAAGGCATAAAAAACAAACGCAGGTTTCTTTCCTTGTTTTGCCTTTCTAATTGTCATGGAGAATGGAGCGTATTTTTGCAGAAACTCGCAAATGGCAAGAAACCACCAAATCCCCTGAAAATCTACTGTCTCTGGAGTTTTTAAACGGCACATCTGTATGTGTATGCAAGTGATTTTTTCGGTGAACTACTCCTTCCATTTAGGCCTAAAATGATTGAATGCTTTAACCAGTGAAAAATAGCAGATATACAAGCTCACAGCTCGGCACCGAGTGCCGCGCTGCAAGCTTGTAGATCTGCTATTTTTGAAAAAGTTGTGAAAATGTGTGCAAATCTTTGAATATGTATTTTCAAAGCAAACGTTTGTAACTCAAATTTTGCTTCTGGGTGGTCCCTGGAACTAGATATTTTGAGATGGGGGTCCGTGGCCAAATAAATATCATTTTGGGGGTCCTTGACATGAAAAGGTTTGAGAACCACTGACATAGTAGTCTCTCAAGAACAGACTAACTGAGCTCCAGTTAAATGAAAAGGACCTTTTCTTTGGCGATGGCTGGCCAGATTGCTGACATAGAAACACAGGTTTTTTTCCAAAAACCTTAGAAGGATTCAAAAGACACTTATAGAATCAGGTCAAAATTCTAATCTTCACGATTTTTCAAAAATAGCAGATCTACAAGCTCGCAGCGCGGCACTCGGTGCCGCGCTGTGAGCTTGTATATCTGCTATTTTTCAATAGTTAAAGCATAAAATAATGAAACACAAATTGTGTACCCGTTCTGAATGGGTTAAGAAAGGTGAGGTATACTGAGGAGCCATGAAGTGAACCTTGAAAACGGATAGACTAATGCTTTGATTCACAATGGCCCTGGAGACGCAGAGAAAAAGTTACTTAATCGTGGTTAAAAAAAAAAACCTCCCAAAAATAGAGAAGGTGAAATGTGAGACGCGGGGAGGCTTTGGCTGCCATATTAACGGGGGCCAATCAGACAGTGTATCTGCCAGAGCTGTTGAATTCAATAATTCAGAGAGAAATTACTCCTCCGAGGGGGGAGCATGAATAATTCAGGATATTATGACTTAAAAGATCCACCAGCTGCATACAGAGTGGAAGGGGGGAATGATGATTAATTCCACATCTGGAGTAATAGAGTCTCGGTCAGGACCGATGATTTACACTGGCTGTTCTTCCTCCTCTGGCTCCATATCCCCCCTGTCCGTCTGCTTACCTTTTACCTACATCGGGGGTCGTCAACGTTTTCAGGCCAGGGACCCCTTAGTTGAGAGAGAGATGAAGCAGGGACCCCCAGATTCCATATAGTTTCATTGTTTGACAGCACAATCATCAGTGTATTTGGATTCATATCCATTTGTATGTTTCAGATATTTAACCACTTGAACCGTCAATACTTAATAAACTTGACCTTTCACTCTGTACTTAGTCTGCTCTTTTCCCCCTCTACACCAAAACTCTTTGCCGAAAATAGCCGATCTACAAGTAGATCTGCAATTTTTGGATAAAGTTCTCAGAATATATTATGGACACTAGGGTTCAAGTGGTTAATATAAAAAAGGGTTCTATCACTCAAAGATTTGGAGGACCCCTTGTAGTAACTCAGGAGTCCCGGACCCCCTGTTGAGAACCCCTGACCTACATGAAGGAGAGAGAGAGGCAAAGAAAAAAGGCCTTATTTGCTTGCTGTTGCCTTTTCCCCCCAACTTTGGGCAAAGTGCCCGCAACACTTGCCTCCACATCTGCTGCTGTAGCACAAGGAGAGAAAGAGAGCGAGAGAGAGAGAGAGAAAAAAGAAACACAATTCAGTGAGGCAAAAAAAAAGCAAAAAAAGCGCCAAGCAATATGGCTTTCTCTGTGGGGAAACGGCACAAGGCAAGCAGAGTTGTGCAAGTCTACTGTTATAGTAGTTGAGATAATTGACGGGGACGTGTGGTGGTATGGTCTCCGTAATCGCCGGAGAATGTTGGAGAAGCGGACACTTTATAACACTCCAGCCACCTCAGCAAAGTCGAGGAGTGCTATTTCGGATGGCGTGCAGTATATATTCTCCCCCGGCAAATGTGACGCGACTGTAGCCCCGAATGGTGAAATGCGGCTATATATATGCCCCAAATCTTCTTCCATGGTACTTGCACCTTGTCTATTATAGTGTTGCCTGTCTGCGGCGAAACCTGGTATCTCCATTATTTTCCGTAATTGAATGCCCCTTACTCTGCTGTACTGTAGTGAACACACATGTAGCAAAAATAGCCGATCTAAAAGCTCTATTTCTGCCATTTTTGAAAGATGTTGAAAGTGAAAGTGGTTAAAGGTGATTTTATACATATTCAACCAATGGAAACTGTTAGCTTATGGCTAAATAATATTGCATATCGTCGTTGTCGGGTGGAAACCTTGTATCTCCAAGTTTCAAATGTGTACGTCCTTTCGCAAAGCAAAGCCCTGCTTCATCATACAAGGCCGTCGCACAAAAGTAGTGAAAACTAAATCATTTTTAAAATGAAAAATGCAAAAGGAAAGGTTTTCACCCGACAACGACGATATACAGTATTAGAACACAGGTGAACTTTCTGAAAAGTAACAGTTTTGGACAAGGTTTCTGCGTGTTGGAAATGCCTCCCAGATTCTCAAAGACATTTTTTTTTGTCACATTTCCCTTAGAGTTGACAGTTTCCCAAATTGGCCACGTTGTGTCGTTCTGGGTCAGATAACAGGGGCTGTCTTTGAAGCTTGTTTTTGGCCCATAACTTTATACTGGTTTGCTATTGCCAGCCTTCTTTGGAAATCAGTTACAGTGTGTTCAGTGAGTGGCAGCATCACCATTACATAACAAAGTATTATAAATGAGTTGAACGCTGTGTCTGCCTGCATACTAGCCCAGTTTATTACATTTACTCCAGTACTGTACAACTTTGAGGAACTTTTACTTTGCTCTAGTTTTAATCTGTCAATACTTTGAATAATTCACCCTTTGTCAAGTCCCGCCCGTTGTCCCGCCCCTCTTCACACCCATTGGTTGCTGTGTATTGGTGGGACACTTGGTGGGACACTCCATCCACTACCATTTTAATTCAGTTGCTTCGTATTGATATTGCTATGTTTTTAAATGTCTTTATTTCTCCAAAAACTATGTTTTAGCAAATTCAACATTAAAAAGGCAGGACCAGGGTGGGACAAGGCAGATAGAGCCTGCTGGTTGGTCAGTCAGGGATCATGTAAAAATAGTATAAAATATGGCTTAATGATGAATGATTATATCCTAATAGCATGATACATATCGTCGTTGTCGGGTGAAAACCTTGTATGTCCAAAACCGTTCGTTTTGCATTCATAATTTTAAAAATGATTTAAACTAGTGAAAACAGCCGATCTGCAAGCACACAATGCCTCGCACCGCGAGGCATTGTGCAGGGCTTTACTTGCGAAAGAACGTACACATTTGAAACCTGGAGATACGAGGTGTCCACCCGACAACGACGATATGATTCTGAAATGGGCACTCTGTATAATAATAAGTACATTTTGATGCTAACACTTTCATACTCTTGACTTAAGCACAATATTGAACACAGGACCTTCCCTTGTAACCGAGTATGTCTATACCTTGGTATTGCATTTTTTTTCTTCTTTTTTACATCTACAGTAAGTACTTCTGTGTTCTTCTTCCACCACTGCAGTTTATTAATTGCACAGTTTATTTAAAGTGGCCGAGAATAGAGTGGAACAAACTGCTTTGCTTTTGTTAACGACTGATCCCGAGCCAGAAGCCACGCGGCTTAACCACATGAGCCCTAGTGTCCCAAATATGTTCTTGGCATGTGGGAACAGTACGCATGCAAAATAGCATATCTATTCTATATGGACATTCTTTATTGGGAATAATGAGCCCTCGAGATGAACCATCTCGCTTTCATGTGGGTCCTCGACATACAAAAATACAGAATGGAAACATTTATTTAGACAAAATATAGTTTGTGACATAGTTTTTCCTGTTTTGTATGTGTCTATGGAGTTAACCGTACTCTAATAGACCCCCAGGTGTGGTTATAATATATATGTCTTTCCTGTATATTTTTGGTTACTTCCTGAGCTGCAAGCCTCTGAGTCAAAAGACCCAATTGAAATACAGCCATATAATGACATCATAAAATCATCCCCTCCCCTTTTCACCATCCAACAACATCTTCAGCTGGGTCACTACCCACCTGACAACCAGGCATACGTAATGAACTGGTGGGTGTGGTCACATAAAAACATAATTTTAACACTTTCTGTACACTTTTTTTTAAAGAAATCTTTCTCCAAGGTACAGTATAATCATAATACCTGATGATTATGTTGTAGGGGTAATGTAACAAAGGTAGACTTAAGAAATCTTCAAGCTCACAACGTGCCGCAACACCATTTTAAAAACATTTTAAACATTATACATACAACATTATATTTTTTCTGAATGAAGTTATTAGTTGAACTGATATCACATTGAGACCGTACAGGCATCAAGTTATGATGTTGTGTTACATGTTAAAAAAAAGAAAGAAAAAAAAAGAAAAGAAATTGGACCACCTCCAAGCAGACAACTAAGGCCTCATGGCCTGTGATCTTTGGCGCCCCCTCAAGGGGGCCCGCACCCCAGCTTGGGAACCACATTATAGGAGAAGACTTCACACATAGACATGGAACTACCAGGCCTTTCATTAGTGGTTTATTGTCCAAGCCGTTTCGTCAACAACAGTCATGGTGCCATGATGTGCATTCATAGCTCTGGACTGTGTTACTTTCTATTGATCTCCGCGTGTGAACCAAATCAATGTGATTTTTTTTCACAATTCACATTAAAGCTGAAATGTAGTGCTCCAGGCTTGCTCTCAGGCGTTGCGAGAGACTAATTAATCCTCAAAGGAAGGAGAAAAAAAGAAAAGAAAGAAGTATCTTTCATGATAATCCAGTGATATTCTATTTCTGTCATAGTGGGTCACTTTTCTCTCTAGAAATGGATGATTAATCATTAATCATCCATTGTTTCTCAACCACTGTGCCTGGGGACCTTTGGTGTGCCCCTGAGAAGGGTCAAGTGTGCCCCTTGAAACTGCTTGAAAGCCAGTATTATATTTATCATTTTAAAAATGATTTAAACTAGTGAAGACAGCCGATCTACAAGCACACAACGCCTCACGGTGCGAGGCGTTGTGTGCTTGTAGATCTGCTGTTTTCACTACTGTTGTGCGACAGCCTTGTATGATGAAGCAGGGCTTTACTTTGCGAAGAAACGTAACATTTGAAACTTGGAGATACAAGGTTTCTTCCCGACAGTGACGATATTTACACCCCCGTATTAAGTTGGCGTACCCATGGATTCTTGGGACATGAAAAGTTGCCCATGCAGAAAAAAAGGTTGAGAAACACTGGCATTAATGCACAATTTATTGTTTATTGTTCGTTTATGCTCCATGCTAGGCTAACCCTAAGTCTTTGTTCTCATAGGAGGGCTCTGGGGAGTTCAGGAAACCGTCTGCCAGTTGCATCATCGTTTGGAAGATTCTTTTTATCACGAGAACAATGGCTTCCATTATAACATTGTAACTTTTCAGGAATTTAAAGGGATATTTCACTTTCAAAAAAACTTTTGGTAATTTTATCATCAAATCAGGCTTTTATGAACACCCTAAACAGTTTTTAATTAGCTTGATTGAATATTAGATATTTGATGTACCCACACACACCCATTGTAACTTCAAACTTCATTTTTACCATGATAGATTCATCAAAAACACCCATTATTCTTTCTGGTGACTCATAATACCCTCCTAATATGTGAGCAGGCCGTGTTTTTTCTATAACTTTTTTCATTTATTTTCAATAATATTTTTTTTGTATTTCATTTTTTTCAATTTTCCCAAATAATTTTTAAAAATAAATGAAAAAAGTTATCGAAAAAACACGGCCTGCTCACGTATTAGGAGGGTAGTATGAGTCACCAGAAGAAATAATGTGTGTTTTTAATGAAATGGAGTTTGAAGTTACAATGGGTGTGTATGTGGAGAGAGGCACTTCCACTGCTCCCTGTTGAAAGTGGAATATCCCTTTAAATCCTGCAGTTTCTATTAGCTTGGATTCCCCGTCGATGATAGTCACTGACCTGCCCACAGCCCACACAGACTAGTAGAAAAGACGAGTAGAAAAGAATTGTGCTATTTTATCGTGAACATTAGTGAGGAGCAATTATATGAAGAAAGTGGTGAGGTCGTCCTGTAAAAGTGGAATAGAAGTTTAAAGTATCAAAAACTAAAAGTACTTAAATGTGCTTACAGTACATACTTTCCACGGCTGATTCTTCCGAAAAATCACCAAAAATGTGTTAATGACACATTACTGTACTTTACAGTGGGGGTTTTCAAAGTGGGTGCCGCGAGATAATTTGATAATATTTGGAATTTATGGACACTTGAAGAAATATTTAGTATCATTTTAAACTTGAAGTACAAAGTTATTTTCAGTCAGTTCTAACCAAAATGGCTATTATCTCAACGTTTTCCTCGCAACATAATCACAAAAATATCGTCACTGTCGGGCAGAAACCTTGTATCTCCAAGTTTCAAATGTGTACGTCTTTTGGTAAAGCAAAGCCCTGCTTCATCATACAAGACTGTCGTGCAAAACTAGTGAAAACAGCCAATCTACAAGCACACAATGCCTCGCAACGCGAGGCGTTGTGGTGGTGGTATATCGGATTAAAACAAATATTTATGGGGTGCCCTGAGACAAAAACGTTTGGTAACCCCTGCTTTACAGTATCAACATGCAGTAGGACTTTGTTTTTTGATCCAGCTTATTGACATTTCATGGTGGAGAATCATGAATCTTTGCGGGTTTGCTTTAAGGGGGGTTCCATTTGTGTACAGAATCGTTCAATTGAGCGATTTTGTTTGTGTCCCTGAGAATCAATAGGACCCCTTGACAAATATGTGCTGTGTCACATCAAGAGCGCGGCCCGGTGATGAAACACTGTCTTTCCCCCAAACTCCCAAACGGATCGACTGCCTCGCCTCTAAGGTCATTCCAAACCACCAACCGCCATCCATCTGTGGTGTGTGTGTGTGTGTGTGTGTGTGTGTGTGTGTGTGTGTGTGTGTGTGTGTGTGTGTGTGCGTGCGTGCGTGCGTGCGTGCGTGCGCGCGTGCGCGTGTTACTATTCTTGTGAGGGCAAAATTCCCCCGCAAGTATATAGTATAATTTGAGAAATGTGAGGACATTATTCCCAAGAGAAATTGTTGTTTTTATGGTTAAAAAACTACGTTTTGGGGAGTCATGCTTACATTTAGGTTCAGGTTGGGTTTAGGGTTAGGATTAGACACGTTAGAGGTTTGGTTTAGTGGTTGAGGTTAGAGTTATGCCAGATTGAAACTTTGTGTTGTGGGGCCGTGCACCGAAAATAGCCGACCTACAAGCTCACAATGCTTTGCACTGTGCTGCGTTGTGAGCTTGTAGGTCGGCTATTTTCGGGTTACAGTATGGTTCAAAATCACAAAACAATTGTAAAAAATGACATTCCTAAAATGACCCCACAAGTATAGCCATACTGACTTGTGTGTGCGTGACTGCGTGTGTGCCTGCAATGCGTGTGTGCGTGCGAACACGTGCACAAGCTACACTCTTGTGTGCGCGTGCGTGCCTCAAGGTTCCCTCTGTTGTTGTGTTTTATTTGTGTCTCTCATTGCCTCAGTCGCTTCCATCACGCTGGCTGCTGTGCCGTGACCTTCCTCTCTCCTTCCATTTTCTCACAGTGGCTTTAAAAAAAAAAGTTTGACAGATTTAATGTGACACTGTGGTTCAAAACATAGTTCAGGAAAGGCCAGACTTTTACTGAGGGCTGTTTGTGCTGTTTGAATTCACCGGCATCAATCCTGCTGCAGCAGCAGTGCAGCGACAGTAGAACTGTACGTAAACCTTGTATGTCCAAAACTGTTATGGTTCACCGTTCAAATTCGAAAGCACCAAAAGTAGGGATGGGACGATAAGCGATATTATCGTTTATCGTGATAAAAAACACTCAAGATAATCGTATCATGGAGATTTAATGTATCGTGATATCGTCCTCCGTCATGCACTGGGATCAATTCACCTTTTATTTGCCGAGCTGCATATCTGGTACTATTTAAACCCTTATAATATACATACTTGATAAAGTATTTTTTCAGTCTTTTGGCAAAGACATTTAATGTCTTTGCCAAAACAATATCTGTCTTGCCAAAAACATAGCTGATCTACAAGCTCACAACGTGTCGCGTTGTGATGCGTCGTGAGCTTGTAGATCTGCTATTTTTTGGCAAATGTTCCGCCCCAGGATAATGGATTTTGATTATCGCGATAATATCGTAAATCGCGATTTCTTTTCTTACTATAATCGTGATATGACATATCGTCCCATCCCTAACCAAAAGTACCAGCTAAACAAGTTCGAAACACATCACGGCGCGCTTCGAGCTTGTTTATCTGCTACTTGTGGTGCTTTTGTGTGACGCTGTATATAGTTTTTAATTTTACAAAAAACACAGAAAAAGTTAAAATATGAAGATCTTTCTACCTGACAACTGGGGCGACAGTGGCTCAGGAGGTAGAGCGGCTGCCTTGGAATCCAAAGGTTCAGTCCAGTTCCGTTTAGAGCTCGTAGATCTGCTACTTTTGCAAATGTTTTGCATTCAAATCCTGAAAAGTGAACAGATTTCCTTGTTTGGTTGATGGGTCATATAATATGGTGGTTACAGCACTGGAGGTACTGTCCCGAGCACCGGTCTAGTCTTACCAAATAAATTAGACTGTGTGTGTGTGTGTGTGTGTGTGTGTGTGCGTGTGTGTGTGCGTGCGTGCGTGCGTGCGTGCGTGCGTGGTCCAGCTGTTCTTCTAATAACACAGCCAGACTCTTAACATCATGACTATTAATAATATATCCAGGGCACGGTGTCTTCCCTCACCAGAGCATTACTTCTCTGGCTCCCTGACAACGAATCTGCCTTTCTCCTTCCTCCAGCCACCCACCACCACATCCCACCCTGCATTCCCACTGCTCTGCTGCAAAGAGAGAGAGAGAGAGAGAGAGAGAGCTGGGGTGGAGGCAGTGATTGTTGTTAGTTATTAGTTAGGTAGGTAGGTAGGTACCGTAGATAGGTAGGTAGGTAGGTAGATAGGTAGGTAGGTAGGTAGGTAGGTAGGTAGGTAGGTAGGTAGGTCGGTCGGTCGGTCGGTCGGTAGGTAGGTAGGTAGGTAAGTAGGTAAATAGGTAGATAGGTAGATGATGATGCAGTATGGTGGTAGGTAGTTAGATGATGATGCAGTATGGTGGTAGTGGTAGGTAGGTAGGTAGATAGGTAGGTAGGTAGGTAGGTAGGTAGGTAGGTAGGTAGGTAAATAGGTAGATAGGTAGATGATGATGCAGTATGGTGGTAGGTAGTTAGATGATGATGCAGTATGGTGGTAGGTAGGTAGGTAGGTAGGTAGGTAGGTAGGTAGGTAGGTAGGTAGGTAGGTAGGTAGGTAGGTCGGTCGGTCGGTCGGTCGGTCGGTCGGTCGGTAGGTAAGTAGGTAAATAGGTAGATAGGTAGATGATGATGCAGTATGGTGGTAGGTAGGTAGTTAAATGATGCAGCATGGTGGTTGGTAGGTAGTTAGTGGTGGAAGAACTTTTACTGATATTTTGACTTGCATATTGTCGCTGTCTTGCAGTAACCAAACCTCCTATCTCCATTTTCTACCTTTTTGTGTTGTATATCTGCTATTTTCGAACAAACGTATAAAGTATAAAGTAGGACTTAAATGGTTAATGTATGATTAGCATTAACAATAATCTGCAAAGTAGCCTAGCTTGTAACTGAAACTCAATATTCAAGGTTCAAGGTTGTACTTTATTGTTACATCTTTTGTACAGGTACATAAGAGTAAAACTTATTTTAGTTTGGCTTCCTTCAGACAATGCAGTACTATAATAACAGCAAACAATATAATAACAGCAAACAACAAAACTAATAGTAATAATAATGATATGACATGACAATTTTGAACTTTAGTTCAAAATGTGGAATTATGAACTATGAAACGAAGTAGTTAATTTTAGAAGCTGTGAACTCGAATTTGAGCTAGTTCATGTAGAACTTACACTGCAGACAACAAGGTTGTCCTCGGGTTTCTGATACCGAAAAGAAAGGAGTGAATTAACCCATTTAGGCCTGAACACATTATGACGCAATATTTTATGCTTTAACTATTGAAAAATAGCAGATATACAAGCTCGCAGCGCGGCACCGAGTGCCGCGCTGCGAGCTTGTAGATCTGCTATTTTTGAAAAATCCTGAAAATTAGAATTTTGACCCGATTCTATAAGTGTCTTTTGAATCCTTCTAAGATTTTTGGAAAAAACCTATGTTTCTATGTCAGCAATCTGGCCAGCCATCGTCAAAGAAAAGGTCCTTTTCACTTGAACTGGAGCTCAGTTAGTCTGTTCTTGAGAGACTACTATGTCAGTGGTGCTCAAATCTTTTCATGTGAAGGACCCCCAAAATGATATTTATTTGGCCACGGACCCGCATCTCAAAATATTTAGTTCCAGGGACCACCCAGAAGCAAAATTTTAGTTACAACCGTTCGCTTTGAAAATACATATATTCAAAGATTTGCACACATTTTCATGACTTTTTCAAAAATAGCAGATCTACAAGCTTGCAGCGCGGCACTCGGTGCCGCGCTGTGAGCTTGTATATCTGCTATTTTCCACTGGTTAAAGTAGTCAATAATTCTAGGCCTACGCAACAGTGTACCGGACCTCTGGAGGCCGTGGATGTTTGACTAACCTTGTTATTCTCGTTTTAACTTTTGTCTCTTCATTTGCGTCTTTGTGCTTATAACTCCAATAACGATGTTGAGAGACTGCATTTTAGCCCCGGGGCTGGAAAACTTTTATTTCCCTTGTTTTCTTTTTTAGTTTGCACCGTGTTAGTTCGCGTCTGTGTTCTGTTTAGCCTAATTCATGGATATTCTGAAGCCAAGGTAACAGCAGAAACAACTGAGAATTGCCGAATTACGGCTTCTGTTTGAATTCAGCTGGCGCCCCGCAGAGAGATGTCCTGTCTCTGGCTTGACTGACTGTGCCAGCGTCAGTCGGATGCCAAAATAATTATGCACTCTCGACTGGACTGAAATAAGAAGCGTCATTCTAACATCCGTTCACAGTATTTTCCCTCCAGACGACCATGAAGGAAGGACATTTTCAAAGCTCCCCCTTTTTATTTTTTTGCTCTCCCCCTGCATTTGTATTTCCCAAAAAGAATCGATGGAACTCCGTTACCGGCTGCATATTGCTTCAAAGTTTCTCCACTGGGCCCGCGGGGCTTTTGTTTTTGCACTGGCCCGTCAAGAAAGGCTGCACAGGACAAACCCTCTTGCAGTGGCAACTGAACTGACGCAGTGGCGTCAGTTCAGAAAAAAGCTAAGGTATGGCAACATGACTGGTGTCTTGCACGCGCACCTTCGCGCCCATGCAAGACACCAGTCATGTTGCCATACCTTCGCAGCATGATACATTTATTTTAAGATGTACATTCTATTTTCCTCCGTTTCTACGGTTTCTTGGGCTGGATATGGCAGCTTGGAACAGTTGTTCAAGTGCAGCTAAACTTGGCATGTTAGTAAACGTGCCACAATTAACAATAATGCACTGCACCTGTGCAGCTGACCTGCGGAACCTGGGAATATACCATTCTGTCAAGATGTGGAGAATACAATTACCTCGTTTAAGTGACTATTTTGTTATATTTCGTATTTGTAGTTATTTTACTGTAATTTAACAACATAATAACCAGCACAGATAGACAAAGAGACATTCATGGATTTATATTTAAAAGTATGTTTTATTTTCCCTCCTGGACCCAGGTTATGGTACTGTAGCTGCATACCCCTGCCATACCCAATTGACACCCCTGTTGTGTAGTGGCTTCATGAATATGCAGCTGTGCATGTTTATCGTTTTTTTCTTACTTTATAGTTACCCGTGCAGCGAGCGGCTGACATTTGTGTGTACCATTGTGTGTGGCTGCCAGTGTGTGGCAGCCATTCAGGGGGAAAATATTTAGCTTTGTGGGCTGTAGTCGCTGTCGCATCCAAACATTGCTTCTCTCATGAGCCCCCAACGCAACCGCAAGGCACACCAAACGCGCTGGTTTACCTCTGGGCTCAGTGAGATAACGTGGGTTGTTTTGTTTTTGGTTTTCCACTCCTGTGCTGTATTAAGCCGTTTAGTACGGGAACGCAAATCCTTGTCACTTTAGATTTGCTTTAACTATTACAAAATAGCAGATATACAAGCTCGCAGCGCGGATCTGCTATTTTTGAATGTTTATGACCCGATTCTATAAGTGTCTTCTAAATCCTTCCAATGTTTTTTTTGAAAAAAATCTATGTTTCCGTCAGTGGTGCTCAAACCTTTTCATGTCAAGGACCCCCAATATGATATGTATTTGGCCACGGACCTCCAATCTCAAAATATTTAGTTCCAGGGACCCAGTTCCAGAAACAAATATTTGAGTTACAAATGTTCGCTTTAAAAAAAAGATATATTCAAAGATTTGCCAAAAAAATATATATTTTTATTTTCTTCAAAAATAGCAGATCTATAAGCTTGCATATCTGCTATTTCTCAATAGCAAACATATTAAATAATTCCAGGTGTAAATGTATTAATGATTTCCCTTCTCTCCCCGTCTCTCTCCCCCTCCCATCCTCTCCTCTCCTCTCTCTCTCTCTCTCATCGCTGCTGTTGCCTGGCGGTTGTACAAATGTCCTTGCATGGCGTCAACCCTCCTCCTCCCACGCCTGAAGGTGAGAGTTTGCCTTTTTTAAATTGACTGTGTTAGATAAGTCGCACATGTTGTGCACTTTGAATCTCTAGCCTCCCAGCCCAGGAGTGCTGGGAACAGAATGGGCCTCATGGCCCCGTCGCGTGTCGGCCAGAAACCTTGTATGTTACCTTTAAAGGAAATGGGGGGTAAAACACTGTTTTCCAATAGATCCTACAGTATGTTGTCATTATTTATAGCCAAAAGCTCTTGTTAATACTTTTCACCGGTTCAATCTTCATATAAAACCTGACATTATCCACTTTAATATTCACAGATATTCGCTACTTGTTCGCTAGACGTTCGCTTCAAATTGGAGCATTCGTTAACCAAAAAATAAATACACACGGAGATGCAAGGTTTCTGCTCGACAGCGACGATAAGTTGCACATGTGCACTTTGGAATATCTGCCTCCCAGCCAGGAGCACTAGGACAAAATAACCACAGCTGAGGCATTTGATAGATTTATTTTTAAAACCAAGTGTGCTTTAACTTTGGCTAATGAGGACACTGTTGTAATATCTCCACGTAATGTTTCACTCATAATGCATGGGATGGTCAAATCAACCTTGGTGAAAAATACTACGGTATTAAAAGCGGCCATGTCTGTCCACAGAAAGCTATAGCTGTCAGCGCCAGTCTGCCATGCATTTCTATGAGGAAGAATGTGTGCCATATTGTATTTCTACGGTTAAGCTGGAGTGTTCCACTTCCCAGCGGCCGAGCAACACAATAGGCTCACAGCAGCCATATTGGAAAGGAGTGGGGCTAACTTACCTAAACAGCTAACTAACCTTAAAGAGGTGGTGCCATAGTTTTGTACTTTTTCAGTTTTTCATGTGTCTAGGAGGTTGAAAGTACATCATTAGACCCCCTGGTGTGGTTTTTATGAGCAATTTGGTATTCTCTTGGTATTTGTTTGTTTTCTCTTGGAGGCTGCCACCTTGTGGTCAAAAGTGTCAGTTAAAAAACACAGATACATTTACATCACAGAATCAACTCCTCCCCTAATTACCATTCACCCAACACTGTGGGGTGTGGCTAACTTCAGCTGGGTCACCACCCACCATGACATCCATGCATACTTAATGAACTGGGGGTGTGGCCACATAAAAACCCAATTTTAACTCTTTCTGTATACTTTTTTGGAAAAAATCTTCCTCCTAGTATAATCATAATACCTGATAATCATGTTTTAGAGGGGGGGGGGGGGGGGGGGGGAATCTGGGCACCACCTCTTTAACAGGTGTTA
>NC_137826.1:2471126-2483626 GCF_963921795.1 Nannobrachium achirus | reverse complement strand
ACTCTCTCTCCTCTCTCTCTCTCTCCTCTCTCTCTCTCTCTCTCTCTCTCTCTCTCTCTCTCTCTCTTTCTCTCTCTCTCTCTCTCTCTCTCTCTCTCTCTCTCTCTCTCTCTCTCGCTCCCTCTCTCTCTCTCTCTCTCTCCGGGTGGTTGATTGGTATCATGGTAACAAGTGGTTAGGCTGGGAGCGTAATTACAGAGGGGGGAGAGGATGCTAATAGCGAGGCTCTGCACTCCAACATTATCTGCTGAGGTGTTAAGGGGGATCTCATTGCCTGTCAGCACCTGATAAGGCTGCACGCACGCGCACACACACACACACACACGCACACACAAACACACACACACACACACACACACACACACACACACACACACACACACACACACACACACACACACACACACCAAACACACACACCAAATGATGACAACGCAGCGCTTCAAATGAGACGAGACACACACACCAGCAGCAGTGGGACGCTCTATGCTCAGCATTGATTCCCAAACACTGGGTTAACTTGGGACCCGTTTGGGGGGTCGTGGAACCTTTTGTCTGGGTTGCGAGTAAAATATCTCCTTTATTTTTTGGGTTTCTTACACTTTGTTTTTAATTATTATTTTAAAAAGATTCTTTTTTTTTTTTTATGTTAAAAACCTTTTGTAATTTTCTTTTTTTCAAAAAATAATTCTATTTAAAAAATGGGGTAAACCCCATTAATTAGAGGGGGAAAATAGTTTTAAGAAGTAGTGAAACCAGCAGATCTACAAGCTCACAACACGTCGCATCGCAGATGATAGATATTAGTATATTATATAATATTAGTATTATTATCTCCAAGGACACCTCTGTACTTTGTTGTCATCTTTCTACCACCTTCCTCTTTCTAAATGGCCCCTTGCTTACCAGGAAAGCCAGAGACAGACAGATGCAATGTCCTTAAAACACACACACAGTACTTTTGTCTCCTTTCTTCCGCATCTTTCTAAATTACACCTGTGACGGCTTTGCACTTTTCATTCGGTACAGACATCACAGACATGGCAGTGAGTGCACTCACCCCACCGTTCAAACCAGCCAGCCGCAAGATACTGTCATTCTTTTATTGTTATTTTGGGGAGGTTGGATCAGTTGGACGGGCCGAGGCCTATTAATATGCAAAACTTAGACAATATTGTGTAGTAGGGGGTCCTTTTTTCGTCTATGTATCACCTAAGTTGGTCCCTTCTCAAAGTGGATTTCAGGTAGTCTCTAGGTTCCTTTGTGTGGGTCTAAATTGACCCCTACAAGTCTGTAACTTTGACAGTGTACAAATGGAACCAAATGAACCCTGACGGGTCCTTTTGGTTCCATTTGTACACTGTCAAAGTTAAGGGGAGACCTTCAGGTTTGAGAACCACTGCCTTAGAGACCCCAGCTCTACAGTAGTCTGCCTGTGAGTTCAGACCCCCCAAAGCAGACGTTAGCTAGCTAAAGACAGTTAGCTTTAAAGGAGTAGTTCACCCCCAAAATGACTTTTTTCTATTGATTACTCACGCCATGGAGACTTGAGCTCAATAATATTTTTGGGTATTTGTTGCATTCCTAAGACAAAACGTGCATAGTAAATTTACCCACATTGATTCTGGATGGGGACCCAAATGGGTCCCCATCCAGAATCAATGGGGGTACATTTAATGTAATCAAATTATTGTCTTGTGACAAAAAAACTAAAAGTATTATTGAACTCAAGTCTCCATGGCGTGAGTAAAAAAATGTTGGGGGTGAACTACTCCTTTAAGGCACGTTTTATACTTCACTGTAAGACACTGCCGAGCGAAAATAGCCTATCTACAAGGGTTGTGACTTAAAGATGTGTTCTTTTAGCTATTTGGGAAGCTTTCACCTACTGTATAATGACATGCTGAAAATATGGATAACGATAAGATAAGTCTGGGGAAATAACAATAACAAGATAATGGTGAAGTAAATAAAATCGGCTTACTATTCCATTTTTACACTGGTAAATGTACAGTCAGTAGCAGTGATTCTTTTCAGGGGCCTTCAACGGGGGGTCCTCAGAGTTACTACAGGGGGTCCTCCAAATCTTCCAATCCTTTTTAGATCGGCTATTTTCGGCAAAGAGGTTTGGTGTAGAGGGGAAAAATGAGCACACTAAGTACAGAGTGAAAGGTCAAATGTATTAAGCATTGACGGTTCAAGTGGTTACATATCTGATAACACAAATTGACATGAATCCAAAATACACTGATGATTGTGCTGTCAAACGATGAAACTATATGGAATCTGGGGGTCCCTGCTTCATCTCTCTCTCAGCTAAGGGGTCCTTGGCCTTAAAACGTTGAAGACCCCTGCTTTAGGATAAATATTTTCCCGTTGTTTGTATAGAGGATGGAAGACACCATTCACGCGGGTGTAGCAATCGGCATCCAATTTCAGTTGGTCTCCAAATCGAGAACGCTGTGTACTTTATGGGGGCATGATGACATGTCATGTCAAAGTGCGGGGGCGATCAGCTCATCAAACTGTTCAAATTTATGTTTAATTCCAAGGAAATTCAATTAATAATATCATTATGCCGTTGGAACCACTCTCTGCCTGGTGTGCCTATTTTGGGCATGTCATTATCTTTTCTAAAACGTTCAAAGAATTTAAAAAGAAAATCTAACCATCAGTTCGAATTGGAGAAGTGGATTTGGGCAGCTATACCCTGTGTGTGTGTGTGTGTGTGTGTGTGTGTGTGTGTGTGTGTGTGTGTGTGTGTGTGTGTGTGTGTGTGTGTGTGTGTGTGTGTGTGTGTGTGTGTGTGTGTGTGTGTGTGTGTGTGTGTGTGTGTGTGCGTGCGTGCGTGCGTGCGTGCGTGCGTGCGTGCGTGCGTGCGTGCGTGCGCGCGCGCGCGCGCGTGCGTGCGTGTGTTTCTAGGCTGAGCAACAGTGGCCTTCTCAATCTGTTCCTGTTTTTATAGGCTGCGTAACAGTGCCACTCCTGGTCACCCAGCGGTAGCGCGCCACTACGGCAAAGTTCATACTAATGTAGACATACGGACAGACAAAGCCATTTGTTGGAGGCTCCCAAAAAGCAAAAAATACCAGATCTACACAGAACAGGTCGCAGTGCAGCGTGTTGTGAGCTTGTAGATCTTCCGTTGTAGTTTTAATCCATTTTTGCCGCAGGGCTGCTGCATGCAGCAGAGCAGAGAGGCTAGTAGGCTAAGGGAGAGTGTTTTTTGCAGGTTGTTCAGTCCGAGTGTATCAATAAAGCAACTGGGTTAAGGCAGCGGAAGCTTGTGATTGGCTGCGCGGAGGTGACGAAAGTCTGGGGGACGGAGATACACCTAAACCTAACCTTAACCTCAGTAAAACTAACGCTGGTAAATGCTAACCTGCCGACGCTGGTGAATGCTAACCTGGTGAATGTTAAACTGGTCAGACCAACGGTGCTTAACCAAGTTGCTTTTTTGATACACTCGGACTTAAAGACCTGCAAAAAATACTCTCCCAGTTGGCTATGGATATTTGGGTGTTCTTTGGCATGGAAACCTTTTGGGAACTCCCCTGGCCTGAAAGGTTAGCAGCTTGTGACCGGAAGGTGGCCAGTGCAAATCCCCGGTATTGGCAGCAGGAGTCTGGGGTCTGGAAAGTGAATGAGTGACTCTCAGTGCTGAAGTGCCCTTGAGCCAAGCTGCTTAATCCCACACTGCTCTCTGGCAGAGCTGCTCAGTGGCCAACAGGTTCCCAGGTGGGAACGTGTGCAACACGTTCACATCCATGGCTGACTTCCATCTGTGGTGGAAAGTAACTAAGTACAGTACATTTACTCAAGTACTGGACAGCTGTGGCTTAGGAGGTAGAGCAGGCTGGCCATGATCTGTGGGTCGGCGGTTCAAATCCTGGCTCCTCCTGTCCACATGTCGATGAGTCCTTGAGCAAGACTCTGAACCCCTAGTTGCTCCTGGTGAGCAGGTTGGTGCCTTGCATGGTTTCCTCTGCCATGTGTGAATGGGTGAATGTAATGCACAATCTCTGTAAAGCTCCTTGGATAACGTACTTTTACTTTACTCTAGAATTTTCATTTCTCAAGACATTATAGCCGAGTTTCTCAAACGTCTTCGTGCCTAGGACCCTCACGTTGATATATATTTGAAATAGGACTACATCTGAAAATGTTTTGTTTCAGGGACCTCCAGAAGAGATTTTCCATTTTTTTTCATAAACAGCAGATATACAAGCTCGCAGCATGGCACAAAGTATCACTTTCACTACACATAAATTCACAAAACTACTGTGAAATGGGCCATCCATAATGACTTATAATGAGTACATTTGGTACTGCTCTTTCACAAATCCCAAAAATAGCAGATTTTTGCTACACATAATAAGATTTCCACCCGACAACAAAGTAAAGAGGAATAGAAACAGGCATACATGTATGAGAAACCCCTAAAGCAGATAAAAGCTTTGTGGCAGATAGACAGAGACCATATGATGTGATCCTGAGGGGGAATCCAGTGGTCCTTAATGCACTGCGTACAGGACTTCCATCCATGGCCGTGGCCTTCACCCTTTAAGCTTCCTCCCCCCTCCTCCTCCCCAAGCTGGGATGTGATGCTCCTCTGCTACTCTCAGCCTAGTCATGGGATTACCAGAGGAGGAGAGATGAGTGATGCAGCTGTTTCCATGGCAACCGGGCTGGTGGTGGCACGTATTGGTGTGTGTGTGTGTGTGTGGGGGGGGGGGGGGGGGGGGGGGGGGGACAGAGATAGGGACAGAAAGACAGAGAGAGGGAAACAGAGACAGAGAGAGAGAGGAACACAAGGTCTGGTGTTATCTACAAAACACATTTTAGCTCCCTGAACCAAGAGAAAGGCATGTGCATGGGCGCGCATGCACGCACGCACACACACACACACACACACACACACACACATGCACACATGCACACAGACACACGCACCAAAAACGGGTCCCAACCCAGAACTCACTGTTTTGTAATCAGTGGACTAGTGCAGTGGTTCTCAACCTTTTCAGGCCGCCGCCCCCCAAATAATCATATTTTAACCCTACAAACACTAACAGTTGAGGCATTACATTTTGTATAGTTCAGTTCTATTGTGAAAATAGCAGATCTACATGCTCACAACGCCTCGCAACTGCCTCTAATGTTTGACAATTTGGCCAATGTTTATTTTGTCATCTTAGAGGTATTAAAAAGATCTCAAATTGTCACTTTAGAAATGTGCAGATACCCTCTATATACACTTAAACTTTATATCGGTTTGTTTACTGTTGAGTGAGAAAACAATGTTGCACATTAAAGGGCCACTTTACCTCTGGGACAACCCGATCTTATTTTATTGTTGTTTGGGACACGATCAAAGTTGTTTTTTGTGTTCAATCTGTGTTTTGAGATATTTTAGTATTTCAGCATGTACTAGTGATGCGTTTTGCATCATCAGTGATGCGTTTTGCATCATATGATGCAAAACGCATCACTAGTACATGCTGAAATACTAAAATATCTCAAAACACAGATTGAACACAAAAAAGAACTCAGGATTGTGTTGATCGTGTCCCAAACAACAATAAAATAAGATCGGGTTGTCCCAGAGGTGAAGTTGCCCTTTAAGTTAATCATCTGGGGACCCCCCAAAATAATTTGGGGACCCTCCTGGGGGTCCTGACCCACAAGTTGAGAACTACTGGACTAGTGCATTGTGTGGTCAGCTGTCAGTGAAACGGATCAAAGTGAAACTCGCCTATAATGCTGGCAACGTATTGACGCCACAGTTTCTCCGTTGGGGGAAAAGAAAATTAAATACGAAACACAACGGAATATACAGTGTATAAAACAGCTCACTGTAAATAAAGTCGGTACAAAATGATTTATCTGTTTTCCTCCCGGCAATTTCCCTTGTATGCCTCCGTAGGCCTGTATCTAGAATGAATATTATTCATAAACAAGCGGCGGCAGGCAGAGATGTGCCAGACAAGCTGTCTCCTCCAGTGAGAGTGAAGAGATGCAACTCCTCTTTGACTGGAGGTGATATCTGCTCTGAAACTGTGTGTGGATCTACAGTTACTTTTTAACAACTCATTTATTCATAAAGTGTTTGCTACATTAGTTCTTTGGAGCAATCGATCACAACCCCCAATACGAAACCACAACAAATCATTTCGAGCAACACGTCAACAGAAGTGATTCCCATTTCATTTACAGACAGAATTACACCTTCATAGTCCCATATGTACTTTGGAACACATCCAAGTCTTCCATTTTTCCATAGTATTTATATTCAAAACGTACTAAAAGGCCTGTATTCGAAATTGTACTTGATTAAAGGTACACAAGTATTGGTAGTGGCATCAAAATAATGGCTGAAGTACCTAAAAGTATTCAAATGTTTTCGAAAGTTTCCAAAGTATGAAACAGGGCTTGAGTGGTTAAAGTTATACTATGTAACTTTTATTTAAACATATCTTAAAATTGTCCTAACTATTAAATCGCTAAAGTTTTAGAACCCCCACTCTGTTAATTTCAGCCCCAAAAGCCTTTTCTTTATATGTTTTCTACTTAGCCGTGACAGGGGCGGGATTTCGCGGCAAAATTACGTCATCTGCGTCATCCGTATACGTTGTGTATGCATTGGCCAATCACATCGCGGATCATACACACATGATACACTACCGGCCAATCACAGCGTATCTGCCGTCTCCTCAGGAAGTAGCCTCCCTCAGCTACAGTGTTTACGATGGTGAAGGATTCTTAACCTCTTAATCCCCAAATCCTGGCCTGAAAATTACGTTCTACCCCTCCACGGATTCGTATCGGTCGCGGTGGTTTGCGGCGCCACTCCGGTGGTCCGCGACGACTCCGGGCGAAAAACGGCCGAAAAAAGCAATACCGCTACTGACCACTAGTTTAGCAACTTACACAGTATAGCTTTAATGTGTGTAAATGAGTTAAAAAGTACAATATTTGACGCTGAGATGTAGTGAAGTATAAGTATAAAGTACACAAAATGGAAATACTCAAGTAAAGTAAAAAGCAAACAAAAAACTAAAAAAAAGGACAACTGGCAGAGACAGAGTGAGAGACAGACAGACAGACAGACGAGGCAGAGAGAAAAAGAGAGACATTGACAGAGAGAGACAGAAAGAGAGAGAGAGAGAGAGAGAGAGAGAGAGAGAGAGAGACAGAGAGAGAGAGAGAGAGAGATTTTGATTTTTAACCAGAACTTTATTTTAACAATCGTTCTACAACTTTACATCTTTAAAAGACAATTGAAGATGTCAATAAATAACATACCTTACAACATTTCCAAAGAAAAAATAAGTTGATCATCTATTACAGAACACAACAAATCATCACAGGTCCAAATCATGCTAAATTGATCAATGTCTTTCATTGCTTTATAAAAATTAAAATCAATCATTATTCTTGCCTTCACCATCCTTTTGAACAATAATACTGTTTCAATGTCCACAGAGTCATCAACCTTTCTTTTTCTGCTAACATAGATGGCCATCTTTGCTTGACCCAAAATAAAATTTACAATTTGAGATTTTTCTTTTGTTTTCAATCTATACTTGAAACCCAAAATGAACACTTGTTTGGAAAAAAACTCTCCAGCCAAGAAAAATAACCTTTCCAACAACATGAACAATGGCTCCAGACGTTTACATTCCTCATAACAGTGGAACACAGTCTCTCTGCAAGGACAAAAGGGACATTTATCAGTAACATCCTGATTCATGATAGAAATAAAAGCATTGACAGCCACTATCCCATGTAAGACTCTCCACTGTAGGTCAGCTACTTTCTTAGTCAATGGTGGCTTGTAAATACTCCTCCATTCAGGATTGATATCTTCCCCCAAGAGCATATGACCCCTCCAAGGTGTATCAACCCGATTGTTCAATTTTTCCTTATTTAAACATTTAACCATCATTTCATAGATTTTTTTACCTTTTGCCTCAGTCAAATCTAACAGGTTGGAAATTTTATCACCTATGAACACTCCATCACAGTTACCAAAATTTGGACGTAAGCCAAACCATGGAAAAAAATCATCTTTGTGAGGCCTAACCAAACCCTTATTATGTTCTTCTAGCATTAGGCATTCATGTCCAGTCAGACAGTGTTTCCAGTGTTCCAGTAACTTATTGATAATCCTCACAGATCTTACTCCCAGCGCAGATGCTAGAGCAGCTGCATTATTTAACTTAGGTCCAGCAATATTTACCACAGCTTCCAAGTTTAAGATCCTGGCCCTGCAAAACACTTCTGTAATTGCTGAACCTGCCCAGCAGGGGGTGCCTAACCGCTCTCCATACACCACAGGTTCCTGTAACAGCCAAAATAAAGAGTTATTTTCCTCTAGCCTTTCCTTTATCAATAATCTCCATATGGTGAAAATTCCACGATAGAAAATTGGTAAATTCTTAAATGTCATATTTTTTAAATCCATTAGAAACATTGCGTCATTCAAGCCCCAACCATTAAAACGCTGAAGAATAACATGTGCAAGTGGTCTCCAAACTAAGTCTTGGGGCCCATACAACAGTCTCTGAACAAACTGTAGACGGAAAGCAGCACCCCTGCTAGGCAGATGTATAAGACCTTGTCCCCCCTCTTCCTTCGGAAGGAAAAGAACAGCCTGTGGGATCCAGTGCAGTTTATCCCAAAAGAAATCAACTAATAACGCTTGAATTTTAGAAAGCAGTTTTGGAGGGGGGTCCACACAAATCAATCTGTGCCACAAGGAAGAAGACACCAGATTATTGATTATAAGTATCCTACCTCTGTAAGACATGCTTGGCAGGAGCCATTTCCACTTTTTAAGCCTACCTTCTACTTTTTCCATGACATTCTCCCAATTCTTTTTTAAAAAGTCTTCCTCACCCAAAAAAACACCCAAATATTTTATTCCACCTTTTTTCCATGTTAACCTTTCTGGCAGTTTTAATTCATTTATCAGTTTATTCCCCACCATTACGGCTTCACTTTTCTGCCAGTTAACTTTAGCTGAGGAGACTTTGTTAAAAAGATCTATGTTCTTCTCTAAACAGTCGATGTCACTTTGTTTGTTTACAATGACAACAACATCATCTGCGTATGCAGATAATTTAACTGCTGAAATACAACCAGGGAAAATAACACCTGAAAGTTCTTTCCTAAGTTTGTGAAGCATCGGTTCTATGGCTAGAGAGTACAACATCCCGGAAAGGGAGCAACCTTGCCTCACTCCCCGCATCACCTCGAAAGGAGCAGCTAAGCCACCATTAATTTTTAGTATACTCGCAATGTTCCTATACAACACCTTGATCTTGGCAATAAAGCCAGGGCTGAAACCAAAAGCACCTAAGGTTTGCCAAAGGTACTGCAATTCACAGCGATCGAATGCTTTGGCTTGGTCAATAGAAATAAGACCAGTGTCTAAACCAAATGAGCCAGAGATGTCCAAAACATGCCTAATTAATGTGACATTGTCACTTATTAACCTGTTGGGCACACAGTAAGTCTGATCAACATGAATGACCTCACTCATCACCTCTCTGAGTCTGGAGGCTAGAGCCTTAGAAAGGATTTTATAGTCCCCACACAACAGAGAAACAGGTCTCCAATTCTTCAGTTCTTGTAGATCACCCTTTTTAGGCAGCAGGGTGATAACTGCTCTCCGACAGCTCAGCGGCAATTGTCCTTTGCTCAAACTGTCCCGAAACACCTCCAACAAATCTTCACCAATCACTGGCCAGAAAGACTTATAAAAGTCAACAGGCAGCCCATCGATACCTGGCGCTTTGCCATTTCCCAGGCTCATAATGGCAGTGTGCAGTTCATTCAAAGTCAGTGCTCTGTCCAACACAGCATTATCACGAGCTTTCACCTGAGGCAGTCCATCATAGAAAGATTCGGCCAGCTCTTCATTCTCCACATACTCCTCTTTGAACAGTTCTTTGTAGAAGGAGGTGGCGTATCTCCGAATCTCAGGGGTTCCTGTGATCATAGAACCATTCTCAGACCGTACGGAATGAATGATCTTTCTCTGTCCATTTTTCCGCTCCAACCCAAAGAAAAACTGTGAGGGGGCATCCATGTGAGATGCATTCATGAACCTGGAACGGATCAGAGCTCCCTGTGCTGTAAAGCCCAACAGGTTGGCTAAAGCCACCTTTTTAGATTTTAGAGCATCAACATGCTCCTGATTTCCTGTAGAATCCACAATATTCTGTAATTCTACCACTTCCATCTCTAGGTCACAAAGAGACCTGGTGATCTGCCTAGTAACATTGCGAGTATACTGCTGACAAAATTGTTTGATATGCACCTTGCCAATGTCCCACCATTGCTGCAAAGAAGAGTAATTTTACTTATTCCCCTTATGTGAGACCCATAAGTGCTCAAGAGCTTCTTTAAAAGATTTGTCATTCAAAAGACCTGTATTAAAGTGCCAATATGCACTGTGTACCTTAACATTCTGAATATAACATGAACAATGAACAAGACAATGATCAGAGAAACCAACTGGAATAATACTACAGTCTTTAAAAATCCCAAAATGTTGTTCAAGACAATAAAAACGATCAAGCCTAGCCAAAGACAAAACATTGTCTTTTGCATGACTCCATGTGTACTGTCTAGCATTTCTATGAAAACCTCTCCATACATCTTTCAAATCATGAGTCTCCATTAGACGCTTAAGTCTAACAGATGAGGCAGGGTGAGGCTCCAAATGATTCCTATCAATTGCTTTTTCAGTGCAATTAAAATCTCCAGCCAAAAACAAATAATCATCAGTGCAATTTTGAATAACATTTCCCAAAAGATCCAAAAATGTCATTCTTTCAATGGCCGAAACTGGAGAATAAACATTTATAAAAATCATCGTTATATCTTCATATTTAACTCTCACTTTTAACATATAGCCACACATTATCTCCTCGACATCAAAAGAGTAGGGACTAAAACCCTTTGAAAAAAGCATTCCAACACCACCACTATTGGATACATTATGGCTGAGAATAATCTCCCCAGCCCACTCTTTTTTCCAGTCATTTTCATTCTCCAAATTACTATGTGTTTCTTGCAAAAAGATTACATCTAACTTCTTTAATTCTATCAGCTTAAAAAGAGATGCTCTTTTAACATCACTTCTTGCACCATTCAAGTTTAAAGAACCAATTTTAAAGTTCCCCATCAAAGATAGAAAAAGTGACAGTACAAAACACACACATAAAGTGTGGAAAAACAACCCTGCCTTATTCATCATCATCATCATAATTTTTTGAGAATACCTCTAGCTGTTGTCAACAATCTCTTGAGCCTATATACTTCTGTGTCAATAAAAGCATCCTGCCTAATAAGCAATTTCACAGATTTGACAAAGCCTCTTAAATCAGAGAAAAAATCTTCAATTTTTAGTCCCCTAAGGCCTTTAGTGTCTGACAGAAATTTCTTGATTTTTTCAGCAGAATAGAACTCCATGTCAGCTTCTTGTGAAGCTGTCCACTCACATTCCTCATCAGGCTCATCTTCATCTGACACTGACAATATTTCAGGAGATTTCTTTACCTTGCCTCCACTCTGTACGTTTTCAGCCGATTTTCTTTTATTGGAATTGTTTGATAAACATAAATCCTCAAATATATCCTTTTTTCCAGAACATGTAGATGTTGGGCCAAAAACCATACTTTGAACAATTTCTGTCACAGCAGCCTGCTTTCCTTCCTCTCTCACCTGGCTGTCCTGTCCTGGTGTATTTAATAAGCCTGTCTTCTCAGACACAACTTCACTTGTCAGTACCTCTTTAACCACAATGTCAGCGTGACCCTGCCTGTTACTTTCCTTATTCAGGTTCTTCTTTTTCTGTTTGTTTTTTAAAGGTTTCTCACTGGTCTGTGCTTTTGCGTTAACTTCTTTATCACCATTCACAGCTTGAACACTTTGCACATCCTCCTCATGCATTGCTGTCTCGGCTTCATTTTCTGTATCAGTATCTATAGGCTGCGCACTGAGCGAGTTTGACTGTGACTGCGAGTCAAGTTCAAGCTCAGGCTGCGGTGCGCTCTGTGGCGTCTGTGCGTCTTTTGTTCTAGACACACCAGCCTCTCCACTGCCCTCAGCAGCCGTTGTTGTCTCAGAACGGCCACGGTCAGGACAACTACGAATTTAAATGTCCCTCAGATCCACAGCCAAAACACTTCATATTATCAGAAGTCGCAAACACTGTGTAATTAAAGCCGCCGACTTTAAAACTGAACGTCAAGTTCAAATCCATGTTTTCATTCAAGATCATGTAGACCTGCCTTCTGTGACACATAACATGTTTTAACTGTGGCGATTTGCACCCAGTAAAACCATTTTTACAGGAGACACCAGCTTTCCATAACGTGACAATTCTCTGGCCAAATCCTCATTTTTGGAGCTGTGTGGAGCTCCCTATACGTGGCCGTGTGTGTGGGTCTGTCTGTCTGTCTGTCTGTTTGTCTGTTTGTCTGTCT